>NC_134584.1:101708231-101893231 GCF_037038515.1 Microtus pennsylvanicus
AATTTTTATGAGGCTTTTGCTCTCATATATATTTTTATGTGCTGCTATTAACATTAGATCTGGAAATTATCATTTTACCTTTGATTAATTGTTGAATAACTTTTTTAGACAATTTTAATCAATATGCTATATTTTTATTAATTTTATTCATTATCAAATTATTATTGTCCTAGTTATATGAGGGTCATTTGTTCTTGACTCTGCCTGTCACAGCTTAGCTGTCCTGAGTTTCTTATGTAGCTTACCTCACATACTTAAATTTATGAATAATATTATAACAGTCATAATAAATTCAAATATTACAATATTCTTTAAAATTAAGGTTCACATTATAAGTTCTCATTATCTAGTTGTATAATTTTTTAAAGTATTGTATGTATGTAAATCTACATTAAAGATCTTCTTTATGTAATATATTAACAAGCCATCTAGGAATTATCTTAGACTGTAATTAAAATATACTCATAAATGACATGTGAAAAAGTCTCACAAGCACCTGGTAACAATTATGTTAATAATATTCTTAACCTGAACTGCCATTAAAGTATCATGCACTACAGGCTAAGTGTTCTTTCTCTACATGAATGCCCACAATGATATTACACAAGGAAATTTCTTTTATAGTCCCTTCAACACCAGTGTCATCTCTGAATACTGTAAAGTAATATGTTCTAATTTTTATAATGATGGATGTTAGTAGTGATTAATATCTTAGAATAGTTATATTTATTTTTCTTTCCTGGAAGATGTTCTTACAAGATAGTCTTGTAGTTATTATGTAGCCCACATTGGCCTATGATCTTTTTTTCTTATGTATGTCTCAGGCACATTGGAAAGATGGACTTGCAGAATCATACCTTTGTTTAGAATTTTATGTGCTAAATCTGTGGTAAGCGCTTTGTAAAATAATTTGTTTTGCATTAGTAAATATCCCATACATTAGATATAAATATCCCCACTATGTTTTAGATGGTTAAACTTTATCCCAGCAGTTTTAATTTATGTGCCCAATTTCACATAGCTTGATCTGGGATTTAAAGTTTGTTTTGCCTAATCCCAAAGATTCTATGCCTCAATACTACACAAAACTATCATACAAGATTAAACAAGAGCATTTACTTTCTTCTATAATTATATTGAAATAAAAGGGCACTCATACAAAATTTTCAATTATTACAGTGACAGAAGATGTGTTCATAGTTCAATCTTAGGCAACAGAACATTATGAAGCAAAATTTCTTCATGAATGAGGATTCTATTTGACTCAGCATTTTAAATCACATCTCCTTTATTTCAATTCTCTTCCAAACAAAGGGTGTATGGGAGCAGTCTGTAGAATGAAATTTGTTTATAGAAAGGCATTCTTAGGTGTTGTCAGCTAGTCTGCTTGAGCTGAAGAACCAACCATGTGAGTGGGAATTTAATACTAACCCTATGGGACTCATTTCCAAACTGAGGTTTTGTCAGGCAAAGATATACAGCCTCAGAGAGAAGGTTTGCACTTTAGCAAGAACTTTTTTGAGTCATAGTTTCAAACTTTCATGGGTCTAAGAGTATCTTATGCCTTTCTCCTGTACACACTGACAGCAGTTATAATTCACTCATACCCACTACAGCACTTACTCATGATTTGTGGTACATTTGGTCATAAACTTCCTGACACACTTTTTATTAGATTTAAAATAAATTACTCACTAAATATTACATGCAGATGCAAAATGTTGAACATATTCAAGATTCTTTTTCCTTCCTCCTGCTTCCATTTCTGGTATTTAGTCTATGGTCTCCTTTTGCAAACCCAGAACAATTTAACCGATGAGTTTGATACCATCCCGTGTGAGTTTTCCTATCTTAAAGATGATGACTAAGTCAGATTAGTAGGAAAATAATATAAAATTGAAAAAGTGAAAGGAAAATTAGTCTTGTCTTCAGGTAACCTAAGTTTTAAATTGGACTAAGCCGGCAAGTAGATGCTGTAGAAAATAGGTGTTACTTCTTTCTTTTTAGTTTAATTACTCCTTCTCACCTCTCATAAACAAGTGTAACAGAGATGTAAATTGACAGGATATCATCTTTTATACGTCACCATATCATGTTCTCAGATTCCACTTACTATGCTTAAGATTCCTCTTAGTTTTTGAGCAGTCTTCCCATTTCCTTATTATGACAGGATCTTTTTTTTTCTAATTTAACTGAATTCTTATTTTTGGATTTGCATTTTCTAGGTTCCATTTTATTTATTTTCAAATTTAACCAAACCTCTTTAATTTCTTCTATAAAATATCAAAAAGTATTAAAATCACAAATAAGCATAATTGTGGGCAGAGGTTTCTGTCCTGTTTGGTCCCACAGCTATTCAGTCCCCCCCCCAAAAAAAAACATACAGAGGCTTAAATTAATTATAAACTGGTTGACCTGTTAGGTCAGGCTTCTTATTAACACTTATAATTTGCATTAACCCATAATTCTCGTCTGTGTTAACCATGTGGCTTGGTACCTTTTATCAGCAAGGTATTGTCATCTTGCATCTTCTGTGTCTGGGTGATGACTACAAACTGAAACTTTACTCTTCCCAGAATTTTCCTTTCTCATTGACACACCTCTACTTCCTACCTGGTCAATGTTGGGAGCAGTGAGACCCCAGATCCTGAATTTCTTGTAATCCCTTGATCTGAGTGCCTAGAGCTGCTCTGAGCATGAGACCTTCAGGAGTTCCTGATGGCAGGAGAGTGGTTTCTGGTGAGTTTGGCTGGGGCATGGCTATCTCTATATTCTGCCCCTGAACACAATAAAGGGGACATTTTTGGGTAATTCAAGGATGACCCCTGTTGCTATCTCTCTGTCTGTGTGTGTGTGTGTGTATTTTAACCTCCAGGCCCCTTGTCTGAAGCTCAGTAATTGGGTGCCAGCACACAGAGTACAGACACGGGGGTACGGTGCTTACGACAGGTCACCCCACCTATACTTCCTGCCAGGCTACTGGCCAATCAGTATTTTATTAAAACAATATAAGTGACAAGGTACAAGACCATTGTCCGAAAGCACAGCACTCCCTCCCCTTTTTTTTCTTTTCCAAAATTAGAATTCTAAATCTAATCTCCTTTATTTAGCTTGTTTTCCAGACCACTATCTATATAACTTATAATCAACAATCTAAACAAAGAAAAACATCATAATCCACTTTTTGGGAATGTGAGCATAATTTTCAGGCTACTTCATGATGATTGGGGTGCTGATAATCTTAACGGGACCTCAAGAAAATTTAGAATTATGGTCAAATCATAACTGAAATATCCTGTGAGGCTTAATCATCTCCACCAATAGCAGTCTTGAATCTGTTCTGGATGTTGAACTCAGACATCTGGGCCATCCGCTCATATCAGAAATTTCTCAGGAGGTCTTTCTTAATCAAACATGATTTTTCTTAACCCAGAATGAATCCACAGCTTCTCATTTCCTGCGCAAATAAAAGCAAAACCTTTCTGCACAGTAGCATATATTTTTACTTCAATTTTGAAGTCAAGGCATTTTCAAAATACATATATTGTATTAATCCAGCAGCATTTATAATCAAACATCTTTTAGCAGCTGATGC
This sequence comes from Microtus pennsylvanicus, assembly GCF_037038515.1. Lineage (NCBI taxonomy): Eukaryota > Metazoa > Chordata > Mammalia > Rodentia > Cricetidae > Microtus > Microtus pennsylvanicus. The sequence goes on from NC_134584.1 coordinate 101,711,827, forward strand.
TACTTCCTCAGCCATCAAACAATTCAAAGAGAACACAACAATGTACAGCATCCAGATTCTCTGCAAATTTTCCATCTTTACATGGCTCTATTTTAAACTCTATTTCTTTTCGTTTTATTTTTAATTTTTGGTGTTTGAGACAGGGTTTCTTTGTGTATCTTTGGTTGTCCTGGAACTCACTCTGTAGACCAGGCTGTCTTTGAACTCACTGAGGTCTTCCTGCCTCTGCCTCCCAAGTGCTGGCATTAAAAGTGTGTACCATAGTACCTTTCTCTCTCTCTTTTTTAAACTTTATCCTTTTTCTCTTCTCTTCTAAGCCTACATATATTTTTAAACACACTCTAAGCCATTTAGAGTTTTTTTTTCATCTGACTCTATCTTTACTGTATATCTCTCTTTTTCTGACCACATGAGTCTTTAATTTGGTAAGCGATATAGCTAGTTTTAAAGCCATGGCTTTGACGGCTGGATCTATCACATTCCTTAGTTTTCTGAGAGTCTAGCTTCATGGTGGAGGCACTGGTGGAAGCCTTATTTATTCCCACAATTCCATGAAGTTTCGAAGTTCCTGCCACCACCAAGAAGCCACTAGTGTGTCTGTGAAGTTTCTTCACAGACAGTGGACACTCAACCACAGTAGGCTGCTGTTCAGCGCTCTCCGGCTCAAGAAATACATGCTGCTGCTTGCTGCTTGGCATGTTACACTGTGGCACACATGCCACTGCCTGAGATTTCCATGGCATACACAGTTCACAACTTGCACTAATAGAGAACATTGTTTGTTTGTTTTTTCTTTATCCTGGGTCCTAACTCTCTGAATCATTTGATTGCCTTAATAACTGCTCTTAACTTGTTAAATAAAACATATTTTTCAGTACCCGATTAAGCAACAGATGCTGTTCACTGCTGCTTGCATCTCTATTTCTATGTTGGCCCAGAGATCTCAAAAAAAGAGGAAAAAAATGAATGGAATAATAGGTAGATTAGTGTGAACTTACACAAATAATAATAATAACAATAATAACAATAATAATAATAGTGAGTAATAGAGTGAATACTTGTGAGCTATTATTCATGGACAATTTACATAGGTACAGAGTTCTGTATATTTATACAAGTTTAAATTATATTTGTTATATTGAAAATGCTCCTATTTCTGTTTACAATATTTGTACTCCTATGCAAATTTATTTTTTCAGATTATATGCATGCATGTTTCTAGCTCTGTTTGAGACTTTTTGTATATTGTTACAATTTTAAGATATATTTATCAGATTGCATTATATATTTCTACCTCTGATTAAGGTATTCATACACTGTTTACCTTTTGAGGTCATTGTCCTCCTTTACTGCACAGTTGTTTAAAGATTGTTTAATAATCTTATATAAAGTCTTAATCTTTAATTTATATAGGTATTAATTATTATAGGTCAATAGTCATTCATGTTTGCTATTATTTTAGTCAGACTAATTAGGTTCTTTAGATGCATAGAGATTGTATTTTGCATAGATAGGTGACCTTCAACCACCAAAAAGATCTGTAGAACACAGCATTTAAATAACGTAGGATTCTGTTAACATAAGACAAATAACATAAGTGCTCCGGCAGCACTGTTCTATTTCAGAGAGAGTATTGAGCTCCAAAATCACTCCAGTTGGAGTTTGTTTTCTTCTTGGCACAACTGGCTTTGGACAAGAAACTGCCCATGCATTGTCCACTGACAAAGTGCATGATGCCTGGACTGGACAAGCAGGATACAAAAAAAAAAAGACTGCCAAGCCTTGCTAAGACAGTATAAGATGGTTCTGAAAAATTTCCTGCATCTGAAAATGATCTGTCAGTTACTCTAGGCCTTAGACAAAGTTGGTTGGTTTAACATTGCAAATGAAACTTTGGGTAATTGCTCAGACAGCCAGTTGTCTCTATCATCTACTGCACATTTTGGAAGCTTAATTGCACTTCCTGCCTACTCAAGTAATATCATCTCCCTTCTCAGACCTTCGATGGAGTTGAAGTTTAGATAGTCATAGTCACAGTACCCTTATGATCTAGGCAAGACATTTCCAATACAAGACTTACACTCCTTAGGATAGCATGTTTATTAAAACTTTAGGACATGTTCCTTGCTTAATATGGTTTATGCTGTATTTAATTCTAACTTTATACTTGATATCTGTTCCTAGTGTACATAGTTTTGTATTGGGTTTCTAACTCTGCTATTTAAACTAAATGGAGAGGAGCTATGGGAGCTCCTTCAGCCAATAGCCTTTTAAGATACCAGCCCACTTGGGCATGGTCTCTTATACTATAAATGCAGCTGTAAAGCGTGAACTCGCTCCCTTGCTTTCGGCTGTTTCTTTTGTCTGCTAGATTGAGTTCCTCTTTCCTGTTTGTGCAAAGGACTGTGATCATAAGTCTACCACTACATAAATAACCCTTTATTATACATAATTCTAAATTAGTGTGGGATAATTTTGTACCTTCCATCACCTCTGGCACACAACATTCCAGACAGCATGCTTCTTGGTGGTGGCACCAAGAAGAGACTACTTTCCCAGACATGTTTTGGAAGAGGGGCAGAACTTCTCAAAGCACACCTCCCAAGAAAATAACATAGAAGTTAAGATGTTCAATACTTTTGTTCTGAATAGCCTTTAGAAGACATAATGCAACAATTATCAATTGGTTTAGTCTGTTGTCTGTACACTCCAACTTCTTTTCTGGCCTTCACTTTCTTTCTTTCCCTTTCTTCACTTAAAGATCTCTGTTATTTATCTTCTATTTTTATTCACCTCAGTACTGCATATTTCTAAGATAATAAAATATTTATTCAAGAAATAATTCTGTATATAAAGGGATTTCATCTTCACACTACATTCCTAGAAGGGTTTAAGGTACATAAAGACAATGTTGTTTTTCTGTGTATTTTGGTATTTTCTTTATGCGTGAGTCCAATTTTTTTTGACAAGACCAATTTCATACCCAAGAATTTACTTTCTTGTGTATGAATGAATGAATCATACTTCATTTAGCACTATGATACAATTCTAGGTAGAAAGAAGCTAAGAGAAAAAAAAAGATTTACTCTGGTTTATGGTTTGAGAGGGCACTATCTTTTAGGTAGGAAAGATGCAGCTAGCATGATTGAGTTTTAGGGAACAAGGATATGAGGTATCTAATTTTCTGTCAGGAGGCAAACTGCTCCTGCATAATGGAGTCTGGCTTTAGTCCATAAGACTCATCCCTATGGTCTTAAATCTACAAAAAGGCATCATTGTGATAAAGGTTGTACAACCTCCTAAAACAGCAACAAGCTGGGAATCAAGAGTTTAAACAAGTAGTTTTAATGAGACATTTTCACTCAAATAATAATATTAACACTTTAAGAACTAGTTTTAGTTACCATACTATAACTTGCTTTTTCTTTTTTGTTCTGAGGATGTAAGATTCTTCAAAATTAAGAGCGGTAATGTCATCCCCATGGTATCAAGAATATTCCAGACATATAGATCACCTGTACTAAAAACTTGACTTCCAAACAATATTTCCTGCACCTCACAAAACAACACTGGGTAGTCTGATCTTTGTTTACTAATGTTCAATTATGTTACTAATACATTTCCCGAATTATCTTGTTCACACATACTACAACAATTGGCATTAACATTGATTACCTTGATCCTTTATTCTACCTTTCCAAATACTGTATTTTTTAAAAAAACATGGGGTTTTTTAATTAGGGGGAAAATCACTTCTTCCAGAACATTATTATGAATCAAGTATCAGGCTAATATAAATTGGGCATATAATCTATCTACTTATCAGTTCATTAATATGTAGAATAGAGCTAATGATACCCATTGATCATGGGGATTTGTGAGAATGTGAGGAAGAGCTGACAAATGAAATATTTTTAGTTAAACTCCTGACACAGCAAAATCCCACTAAATGAAAGCTATTGTTTTTATAAATAATAAATACTTTGCATACCCATACTAAGCAGGTAAGAGTTTTCCTTTACTATTTTTAAGTCATAAAAAATTAAAAGACTGCCTCTGCAACAAATGTATCTTTTGTATTCAAATCATACTGAAATAAACAACCTCAACTTAATATCTTAATAATAGAATTTCATATAAAGAAGTCAGAAGACTATAATTTTCACCCCAATTTGATGGAATTTAAAATACTACACAATATACTTGAAGCAAACAAAAAAATACAAAATAACTGTCTTGATTATTATAATGACTAGTGATGCTTAATGTAGAATATTATTGGCTACAGAGGAGAAGCATTACAGAGGACTCTAATGAACACAAGGTGATATAAATCATAAGGGGTAAAGAGCAGAATGACATGTTCTGAATTCTTGCTTCTAATCTAGTGAACCTTGTGATACTTATTTATACTAAGACATATTATTTACTCTCTTGCTTTCTTTAGTTTCATTGTTCTCAAGACCACCCTATGATTTTGAAGAGACAAGACTAAAGCCATTTTAATCCCAGGACAGATTTTGTGAGAATATAAATCTAGCATGTACCCCACACCAGGCACCAAACCCTGTGTACCAGGAAATTCGGAGAAAAGCCACAAACATCTCAAAAACTGCCTGACTTCCCAGAGACCTGAGTAAAGACAATCAGAAGCTAGGCAAGATTTTACAATTACCAGGTGTTTTGTGGAAAATTACAAAAATCCCCTGTTGACTTAGAGCCAACTGCAGCATAAGTATATCTCCCTCCAAATGCAGTAACACCAAAGCATGTAACTCCCTGCTTGTTTCCCCCCCCCCCTTTAAAGATGCCTTGCACTGTGCACTAGGATCCTTCCTCCCTTACTTGCTGCATCGGTGTGTATGACAAGGTCCCTGTTCATGAGCTTGTTAAAATTAAAAAAAAATAACTTGTGTGTTTGCATGAAAAAGTCGGCTCTGTGGAGCTCTCATCAGGTGTCTTGCGACTCAGGCATAACATTGTTTTGGACTCATCTGGAATTCCTGGGTTCCCCCACGATCTCCACAACCGTAATCGGGAAGGTTTCAGACAGGTCTGTAAGTTTCCATTTGTATCTGTCAATTATCTGTCTCTGTCAAGCACCGCGGCTCCTGTTGGTGCTCTATGCACTAGAACCCAGTTCTCGAGCTTTGGGCAAGGGGCTGGAGGTTGAGAATACACACACAGAGACAGAAGGTTGAGAATACACACGCAGAGACAGACCGACACACAGACCTTCCAACACTGATACCTAAAACCCCCCTTTAATAACACCATGGAGGCTTAAATACACTGCAGTCAATGGCCAACAGGTGAAAATCCCATCCTCTGATCCTCTAAGCTAGGCACAGCTCCTAGTAACTTCATTTAGAAGTCTCTAGACAGGGAAGAGCAGCTGAAAGCCAGGACTCAATTAGTCCCAACCTGTCTCTTTCTTCGTTTACTTACAGTTTGCCTTTTACATCTCTGACTGCTTCGTTGATACAGACTCCTTCAAAACTCCGGGGGTTTTGTTTATGATTATTATTGTTGTTGTTTTCTGAAACAGTCCAGGTAGCTGGAATGGTCAGGTTTCGAGGATCCTAGGTTTCCCAGGTCCTAACAAGAGCAGGAACCAGATAACCCTGCTTGGTGATGGAGTATACCCAACGTACATAGTCTTTGGCATTTTTAAGCCACCAGAGTCCAGACAAAGGAAGTCCAGACCTAATCAAGACCACAGACCCCTAGCTATGTTTCCAAGGTATTTTTCCTCTCATTGAGCCCTTGTTTTTGCCTTGATATTTGTATCTCTATTCATTGTTTTGACAATTGCCCTGATGATGACATGGGACAGACTCCTTCTTCCGCCTTAGAGCTTTGCCTTGCACATTGGGTTGATGTCAAGGTGACTGCACATAACAATAGTGTGGAAATTAGAAAGGGATAATTTAATATCTTTTGCAGTTCAGAGAGGCCTTCCTTCCTATGCCAGATGGCCAGCAGAGTGATCCTTTGACACAGACCTTAGAGGTGCAGTGGAGAAGGTTGTTTACTTACCGAGGACTAGTCACCCAGATCAGATTCCCTATATAGTCACCTAGTGGTGACTGATAGAAAACCCTCCACTGTGGGGTAAACATTTGTTACCTCAACAAGTAAAGGTTCTGGTTGCTGGGCAAAAACCGAGGGACATTTCCTCTGCCTCAATCTTACAAGTGGAATCAGATGAGGAAGATCTTTTTCCTTCAGCCCATACACCTCCCCTGGGACCCCCTGAACTTGCTCAGGGCAGAGTTGGGCAAACTCTACTACAGAATCAGGCAGCAAGCAGAGACCCAGCCCAAGGTACCTATAGAAAGTGGAAAAATACACCCCCAACCTCAGGGTCATGTGACCCTACCACTGAGGCCAACCAATTGGGCCGCTGAATGTGGATAGAAACGAATAATATCGCTGCAAGCCTTTTGCCTCTAGTGATTGGTACAATTGGTGTTTGCAAAATGTCCCCGTCTCTAAGTACCCTTGTGACCTCACTACTTCTTAGAAACTGATCTTTACCCACCAGCCCACTTGGGACAATTGTCTACAGCTACTGCAGGTTATCTTTACGGCTAAAGAAAGAACTAGGATTACCAGAGAAGCCTGCAAAGTTTCCCCAATGGGGAGCCCACTGCAGATTTAGCCCTTATAGATGCAGGTTTCTCCACTCTATGGCCAAAATGGGATTATAACTCGGTAGAAGATAAGGAGAGATACAAAGGCTTTCTCAGACTCTGCTGATAGTTCTCAAGGCAGAGGCCAGGCAATCAACCAATATGAGTAAGGTTTACAATGTGAGGCGAACACCTGAGTAGAGTCCTACAGACTTCCTGGAATGTTTGCAGGAGGCCTTCGGGTGTCCTGCCTATGACCCAGAGACGTCAGAGACAGAAATAGCCTTGATCTTTAATTTTATGAACCAAGCAGCTCCAGATATAAAGAAAAAGCACAAAAAAGTAGATAGAATAGGAGAGCTTGTATAATGGTGGCAGAGAGAGTTTTTAATACTATAGAAAGTGCAGGGGAAAAAGAACTCAAAAAATAAAAAAAAATGTTAAGAAAAAAACTTCACTCAAATGTTAGAAGCCAAGCAGAAATGCCAACACCAGGAGTTGGCCAAGATTTTGGCCACATCAAGAGATGGTCCATGCCAGGGAATATGACAAGCAGCTTCTGACAATAAAGAAGGCAGAAACAAAGATCAGAAAAAACCCAAGACTAGGGAGGAATCAATGTGCTTGCTGCATGGAGGAAGGACAGTGGGTAAGAGAATGTCCAAAGAAGCCCTCAAAGACCAAAACCTTTAACTAGATGTGGACAGTGATTAGGGGAGTTGGGGATCAATCCCCCTCCCCAAATCCAGGGTAACCCTAAAGGTGCAGGGGAAAAAAACTGACTTTATGGTAGGCACTAGAGCAGAAAACTCGGTGTTGTTAAAACCAGAGGGGCTTATATCTAGTAAAAAGACCTAGGTACAAGGAGCTACTGGAACCAAACCTTATTCATGGACTACCCAAATAATGGTGGACTTAGGAATGGGGTGGGCATCCCATTCTTCCCTGGTGATAGCTGAATGTCCACAACCCCTCCTGTGCTGAGACTTGCTTACAAAGACGAAAGCACCAATACATTTCTCTGGTGATGGGGCTAAGTTACTCCACCATACTGTGGTGACAGTCCAAATTTTGGTCACTAGCACCTTGACTGTGGAATACAGGCTTCATCAGAAACCTATGGAACCTGCAGGACAGGCTTCAAAAGTTTCACTTAGCATGGGCAGAGACGGGAGTCTTGGGACTAGCATCTCACCAGGCCCCTGTCTGTGCAGAGATCAAGCCAGGGGCAGATCCTTTAAAAGTTTGCCAATATCCCATATGCCTCAAAGCAAGGAAGAAAATCCCTCCATATGTAAGGCGACTGCTAGAACTTAGGGTCCCGAGACCCATTCAGTCATTTTGGAACACCTCTCCCTGCTGCTGGAAAAAAAAATGCCTCACTCCAGTGATTACCAGTCAATGCAGGACCTGAGAGAGGTAAACAAGAGGGTAATGGATATCCATCCTACAGTGCCAAACTCTTACAACTTGTGCAGCACACTGCCCTCTGACCAGCAATGGTACATCCTGCTGGACTTAAAGGATGCCTTCTTCAGTCTGTCACTGGTACTGGACTTAAAGGATGCATTCTTCAGACTGCCCCTAGCCCCCAGTAGTCAGCCCTATTTTGCCTTTGAAGAGCAAGACCCATAGATCAGAATTAGTGGCCAATTAACTTGAATACGGCTACCACAAGAATTGAAAAACTTCCCCACCGTTTTTGATGAAGTCCTACATAAGGATTTTGGGTGAGTACTGAGCCCCAAATCCAGATATAAACCCGTTACAGTACATCAACAACTTGTTGACTGCTCCTTACAACCGGAAAATGTGTCTGAAAGGGACTGAGGACCTACTGTAAGCCCTTGGAAGTCTGGGATACAAGGCCTCTGCAAAAAAGGCCCAGATCTGCAAACAACAGGTAATGTGCCTGGAATATGTCTTCAAAGGAGACTAGAGATGGCTCTCAGATGCTCCAAGGAAATGGCACTAAATATTCCCACACCTCCTTCCACTAAGCAGGTGAGGGAATTCCTGGGTTCCGACAGGTTCTATCACCTTTGGATTCCAGGATTTGCTGAGCTAGCCAAACCTCTACATGAAGCCACAAAGGAGGAACAAGATTTAATTGGAGAGAGGACAGACAGAGGCATTTGACACCCTCAAGCAAAGGCTTCTAGAAGACCCGGTGCTAGGGATGCTAGATGATACCAAATCCTTCCACCTGTCCAAGGATGAGCATGGGGGAATAGCTCAGGGTGTGCTCATGCAGATCCTAGGACCTTGGAAAAGGCTGGTAGCTTACCTATTCAGGAAACTAGACCCCGTGGCTATGAGCTGGTCCCCTTGCTTTCGCATTCTAGTGGCAATGGCCATGCTGGTTAAGAATGCTGACAAGCTAACTATAGGACAAAATCCCACCATCGCCATTCCACATGCACGGGAAGGGATGGTTAAACATCTGTCAGACCGATGATTGAGTAACGCCCAAATGTCTCATTACTAGATTCTGCTCATTAACCCAGCTAGAATAATGTTTCAAGTCCCAACATCTTTATACCCCCAGCTACATTGCTTCCAGATCCAGACCTCAAAGCCCTGCTACATGACTGCTCCAGGATCCTGGCACAAGCACTGTACCCAACCAGACCTATAAGATTCTCCATTCTCGGATACAGAGGGGACATGGCTGACAGAAGAAAGAATCATTGTTTGAGATGGACTAAGGTATTCAGGAGTGGCAGTAAGGACCACAAATGAGGTAATCTGTGCAGAACCAATGCCAGCAGGGACTTTGGCACCAAAAGTCGAATTAATAGCATTAACCAAGGCTTTTGTGCTGGGACAGGGAAAGAAGATTAATGTTTACACTGACAGCCACTACGGCTCCTCCACTGCCAACATACATGGGGCCATATACGAAGAAAGTGGGCCTATTGACATCAGAGGGACAAGACAATTATAAAGAAAAATTAAATTTCATACCTTCTGAGGGCATTGTGAGGTACCCCAAAATTAGCCAAAATACATTGCTCTGGCCAACAGAAGGGGACAAGATAATGCAAAAAAGAAATAGATTGTCTGATTGAACGTCCAGGGAGGTGGTAATAACCTCCACTTTGACACCTATCTTGTTAGACTCAGGGCCTCAGGTTTTACCAGATGAACCAAAATACACCTGGGAAGATCTGACAAGAATGAAAACCCTCTTGATGGAGAGCCTACTGCAGCATCAGCAGATCTCCCACCAAGTCCAGTAACTCTAAGGCATGTAAATCCGTGCTTACATTTTTTTTCTCTTTTTAAAGACCCCTTGCACTGTGAGCTAGGATCCTTCCTCCCTCATCTGCTGTGTCTGTGTTTCAGACAAAGTCCTTGTTTGTGAGCTTGTAAAAATAAAGAAACCGTGTTTACATTGGAAAGTAGGCCAATGGTATTGGGTGTCTCCTGACTCAAGCATAACACTTTAGAATATTTACAGATAATAAATGATTTGACATCCATCCAACCAGTGAGTTCCGGTCTGGTCCAGTCTAAACCGTCTGAGACCGGCCCAAAATGACACATGTGGCAGATCCGACATACATGTTGGAATTGGCACGTGTGTCGTATTTGACATGTGTGCCGTATCCAACACACAAAATGCGTGTGAGATGCTACGCACATGCCAGATATGACATGCGTGCCTGACTTACATGTGTGCCAGATCTGACATGTGTGTCTGACTTATATGTGTGTCGGATCTGACACGCATGTCCAGCCTACATGCATGTCCGACTTACATGCATGTCCAACCCACACGTGTGTCTGACCTACACGTGTGTCCGGCTTACATGTGTGCCGGATATGGCGCTGTGTCCGACTTACATGTATGTCCGACTTGCACATGTGTTCAACTTACATGCGTGCTAGATATGACACACGTGTCAGATTCCACATGTGTGTCATATCTGGCACACATGTCATGTCGGGCCAGTCTCGGACAGTTTAGACCAGACCAGACAGGTTTAGGCCGGCTTAAACCGGTTGGGTGTCTCATGACTCAAGCATAACACTTTAGGATATTTACAGATAATAAATGATTTGACATTCATCGAATTCTTTGAAAATGGCCACTCATAAACAGGTAATGAATGGTATGAATATGGCTTATTTGATAGCCTTTATGCCAAACTTCATTTTCTCACTGATATACTGTTTCAAACAATATTGAGCTTTCAATTTAATTTCTTATTTTACATAAAATGTCAACTATTTATTCAAGTTTCTTCTAAATCTCATTAACACTACATTGAGTTTAATTGGAATTATATTAAATCCATAAATCAATTTGTTAGGAATCAACTTTTTATTCCTATTAATTATTTCCAGAATCTAAGAAGTCACATAGCACATCTCTCAATTTATTAAAATCTTTTTTTAAGATCCCAAAGCAAATTTCATATGTCCTATAAGAGCTCATCATTTTGATGAATGCTTTACTTTTGTAGGAAAGTTTCTTATATGATTTCTGAGGTGGTTCTTGTGGATGTATAAGGAAAGAATTGTTTATCCTGAGGCATATTAAATCCATCCTCGTATCTCTTCATTTCATTTGATTAATATAATTGATTTCCAATTGACCCAATTACAAACTTCAAGAAGATTATCATATTATCTACAACTATTGAAGTTTAGCTTCTACCCATAATCTTTGCAATTTACATCCTTCTCTTTTCTCACAGTAAGCTAGAAAATATTAATTAGTTAAATGCCATCATTCATTTTAGCCATATTTTCATGCAATTATCCTGCTTTTATTTTCCCCAATGGGTACAGTGTAGAGTTTTATCACTTGATGTACCTTGGAAATATTCATTATAAGACTATTAAGTAAAAAAAAGAAAAGAAATGAGATTTGAAGATGAAATACATTGCCCTAAGCCCTTTATAAAAATAAACTCAATGGCTCTACATTATCTAGTTTTCCTTCAATAAAGAAGTCTTCATTTGATAAGTTATTCTGAGTTGACATACAACAACGACAAAAATAAAAGCATCGAGTGTGGGAGATTGGTAAGTAATTAAAGTACATTCTACACAAGAATAAATTCCCAAGCTTTAATTCTCAGAAACTTTCAGCCAGGCATGAAAATCTACTTGTGTTTCCAGCCCTGGAAGGAAGAAACATGGGCTAGTCAAAACAAACTGGCTAGTAAGAAAAGCAACATTTGAGAGTGCTGAGATACACTAAGGGACATTGAACCGGTGAATAGTTGGAAAAGTGACCAACGTGGTTCTGAATATCAGATTTTGCCATCCACACGCATGAATGCTCACATATATAAGAACAAACATACATGAATGTAAATACATACATATATCACACACTCACATGAAAATATGAAAACAGAAAAAATAAAACTACTTCATTATCATGCCTCTGAGCTATGCCTACACAAATGAAAGGACATAAATCAGCAACTAACACGCTGACCTGCACGTGTGTTCACTCTAACATCACACAGCATCACACATTATAGCTTATGGAATCTGTCTAGATACCTGACAAAAGTTAAATAGATGCAGACAGTTTGATAAAAATAAAATAGAAAGAACAGAGTATATGCAGTCACAAAATAAGAAATTTTGTAATATTTTTCATAAAAATTACTGGAGGTAATCAGATTAAGTTAAATATCCCAGAGTCATCAAGACAATGTTTCTTGTTTCCTCGCAATTATAAAGCCTAGATTTCAAAGACACATTGCCAAAGTATTCATTATATAAAAGGAAAATTCCATAATAGCATTATTTTTGCAGACAAAAAGTATGCATTAGTATAAACACCCAGAGTCCAGGATGAGGCATGGGGAACGGTGGGGGCAGATGAATAGATGTCAGAGACTCATGAGCATAGAACAAGGTTTCAGGTTTGTAGGTAAGCCGTGCATAACACCATGCTTCATTTGTTTATATCTAACTATCTTTCTGATACCAGTAATTATAAATGATTACTGCAGATATGAATCCTAGAAAATGAGGTAAAATGAAATTAAGAAAGTAATTCTTAGTTTTAATTATTCAGAATAGTTTTAAAAAAAGAAAATGTCTTAATTTCCCAATCTATTTTCATATGCTAATCAGCTTTATGATGCTATATTCACAGTTAAAGTTTGAAAGGGAGAAGTGATTTTGAAATCCATAAACTAACTCCAGCAATGAACTTGAAAGGATTATACTGTCTGTGAGAGATAGAAGGTTCCAGACAGAATGATCTTCAACTCCTTCTGACGCATGTGCTTTCTGTCTTCATCTAGTTCAAATTGCTTGCACTTAACATTCATTTGCATATTATATAGACATTCTCCTTGATATTTTTAATCTTTGACATCTCGTATCATTATTAAACCAATCACCGTAACACCTACTTCAAAAAATGATACATTACATCCCTCGAGTTTATCAATCATAGAACAATCTCAGTCCATCATCACATGAATTATTGCAAAACTGTTTGATATGTGTACCAAAAAGAGGAAAGTAGTCTCTTGTCTTTGAACTTTTTAAGACAATCACATTAGGGCTGAACTGTACAGCACTCTCATGTCAATTATAAAGACATTATTCAATGGCTCTACTCAATCCATTTGACATACAGTTAACCCCACAACTTTTACTATTAACTTTCCTTTCTGCTTCTTTTTATATTTGACACTTACACATCTTTAAAAAATTGGCAAGATCTTTGAAATGGAATTTGCAATCAATGAGTGCAGGGCTTGGTGTTTGGGGGATATGAAAATGGGATGTAAATCCGAGTGTTTTTTTTTTTTTTTGGAACACAAGATGGTTGCAGACAGTATCCTGGAAAGGTAATAATTAACCTTGAAACTTACAGCAAAAGAAGTTTTTCTCATCTCAACTTTCTTTCATTCCCTCAGGATACTTCAAAGAGAATGAATCAGTAGGTTGCTAATGTGTCTTTACCACATTTTTAGCACTTACCATTTTAACCAAGATAGAGGAGCCTTCAGGTTTAAAGCCTGTAGAACAGCAAAAATAAAAGTATACATTTTTGGTTTTTAATTTTGATAGATTTATATTTAGTGAATATATCTTCTTTCATTGACCGTGATGATGAAATGTTTCTTTAAAAATATTTCATGCATTGAACAATCACTTGAAATAAAGAGACAAAATATTTCAAAATATTACAAATTATGAAAGTAATAAAATGATTAAATTTTAGTGAACTTGGATATATTTTTATGATTAGTTTATTATTAGAAGATAGAAAACTCTATTTTCCTCAGTTGTTTTTAACCCAAGTATATCTTCTTTCCCCCAAGTTTTTATGCTGAAGCTTTATTTCCTACTACTTCAAAATGTGGTGGTATTTGGATACAGATCCTTTAAAGAGATAATTCAAATACCCAATAGACAGGCCCAAGATAAGAGTGTCTGGGTTTCTTTTTTTATAAGAAAAGAACATTTAATCACTAAAAAACACACAAGGAATGCCTGAAAAGAGGAAAATCCTGGGACCCAACAGCTGGAAGGGCCAACTGCAGACCAAGGAGAAAGGAATGGGGAAAATCAAACTTCCCCATCTTCACAATAGAACTCCCGGAGACCAGAACTGTGTAAGCAAAATTTCTCTCATGGAAACTCCATAAATCTGTCAAATTTTATTATGTCTGTCTTAGTAGTTTAACATAGTGCTCACAGGTGTGGTCACAATAGGACAAGCAAATTTTAAATACATGTCAGCTGACAGCTTTGTACAGTCAGTGAACTGCAAGTGTCCTCTTCTCTGTCTCAAGTTTCTCAGAGAAGCAAATGAAAATCAAGCAACCTCTGTCCTTGAGAATGTTGGAATACCTTAGCAATACTTGTTAACAGTTATAAGAAGTAGTAATGAACATTTGAAATGTGAATATATTTATTACCTTCACATTGGATACAGATAGTGAAATAAATTCTACCAGTAATATAGTAATATAGAAAATAGACTTTAAAAAGGAAACAATCTTGTCACTCAAGTGTCATTGCAGTTTCTGTTGACAGTTTTTGGTTGTCACACTCCGGGAAAAAAGAGAACACTAGTAGTTCTTACTGAGTTGAGACCACAGAGAGTGGGAAAATGTCCTTTAGCTCACACAGCCAGTTCCTCTTTACCTTCCCTTTTCCATACACACATAACAAATTACCAGAATGACCTGACACCAATTACTAGTAGTATGGGATTAAGAGTCTGATTTTCAAAAAGCAAAATGTTACAAATGAAGGGGACCCTCAAGTCTAAAAATTTAATAACTACATTGTATATTTCATAGTAAAATATCAATAGAGAACCAAAGACACTATATGGCTGCCTAAACAAACATTTCCTTTTTATTTATTTCTTTGTTTGTTTGTTTGTTTGCTCATTCATTCATTTGTTTGGTTATTTTCAAGATGAGGTTTCTCTATGTAACAACCCTCGATTTCCTGTAACTAGCTCTTCTAGACCAGACTGGGCCCAAACTCAAAGAGATCTGCCTGCTGAGATTAAAGGTGTGTGCCACCACCACCCAGACCAACATTTCCTTTCTGCATTCACACAGACAATGTGATATAAGCATGCTAATTCTAGTTTATTTGATAGTTAGCTTCAAAGTCATAGCAAAATCTTTCTTAAATACAGTGAGGGTTGACACCATATGTGAACACTCCAAGGTTGTTATCAGTTGAGCAAAGAAAATAAATAAAGGGAAATCCTTCATATAAAAGTTAGACTAATAATACTATTTATAAGAGGGGTCATTCTAAAATTTTTATAATTATTTCTATTTATTTTATTCTTATTTCCTTCTATTTAAGTTGTTATTTGGATTAATTACAAACTTTGAGTCCCCTGTACCTACTTAACTCAGGTAGTTTCAAAACATTTTGACTAATTTGTGGTCAGTTAATTTTTTACTTATCTATTATTTTTTACTTATCTTTGTTATCTATTGATCCTCCAATAATCCTCACTTAATTCTCTTCTCTTTCATTCTGTGTATGTTTATGTCTCCTATTTGTCTATTGAGTAAAAGTAAGTTACTTCTAATACTTAATTTAACTCTCCAGAACAAATTGTACAGAATACTGCTAAAGAATGTATGTTTTTAACACACTTATCAAATAAAAATATCTCTGTAAGTTATCAACAATTTTGTAACTAATTATGCATAATTTAAACAAATACACTACCAATGTTTACTGTGAAAACATGTACATATGCATGAGTATGCATCTCTATCTTTACAAAATTGTAGTACCTATTGAGTACATTTTATTTAGCTGACTTTATTGCCAACCACATTATATACAACATTTCACTTCAATTCTGCAATTGTCTACATGGTTAAATTATTAATATTACTTTTAAAATGAAAACACTAAACTCATCATTAGCATATTACAAAGAGTAAAACTCAGATTAAGTAATAAAAATTATGTTTAAACTCAGAATAAACAAATTTTCCATCAATACGTTGAGAGAAGCTATTATTTATGAACATTACTGGTCAATGTGACATAGATAGTATTAAAAAGGTAACAAAGAGAATCCCTGAAAATATTGATAAATATCAAAACCTGTCAAGATTCTAAAGTGATGTCATACTTTTAAATATTGTCTACATACCTTCAGTGATGAAATTTTCTCCTTCTCTATGTTCTCAGTGATATGCTACATTGTTGTTTTCTCTCTACAAGAGCTCTTACAAATCACACAGATAATTGGTGTGCCATTCTTCCATTTTAGACATAGACCAGGCAAATAATTGGAAAATTTGTAAAATTTATATTTTTGAATACTGAGTTTCCATCTTGAAGTCATCATTTCTGTGTCTTTGGAAAATGAGCTTCAGGTTTCTCATATTGAAGAACTTGAAACAATTTAAAGATATCTTTATAAGCGGAGTAATAATTTGACATTTGCTGTGTGCAAAAACAAAATGAACATAACTAAAATTCAATGTCTCAACATACATATGCAGAAGTGACAAAAGTTCATGTTTCACCATTGCATATAAGTAACCTTCAATTAAAAATCACATTACTTAAATTGAGCCTCAATGCAGAATACTGTCAAAATGCAAGTAACAAATCTCAAGATATCCAAAAAAAAAGCGGTTCTCAACCTCCCTTATGTTGTAGGGCATTTTAAAATATTTCAAAGTGTGCTGCTTATGTTTATGCTGCATTTGTTTAACTTTGTGATGTTGTGATTCCTTGCCTGTCTAAAACATCTGATGGTAGAATAAAGAGCTGAACAGCCAGAGAGCACGGCAGGAAAAAGAATGGGGAGGGGGCTGGCAGACAGAGAGAATAAGGAGGAGGAGAATCTGAGGGGAGGGAGTAAAGGAAAAGAATGAGGAACAAGAAGAGGAGGATGCTAGGGCCAGCTACCTATCCACCCAGCCAGCCACAGAGTAAAAGTGAAAGTAAGATATTCTGAAGAAAAGGAAAAGGCCCATAAACAAAAGGTAGTTGGGATAGTTTAAGTTAAGAAAAGCTGGAAAGAAATAAACCAAGCTAAAGTTGAGCTTTAAGTAAGAATATGTCATAAGATGTGATTTATTTGGAGGCTTGGTGGTAAGTCTCTCTTCTCCCCAAGAAAAGC
The DNA here is from genome assembly GCF_037038515.1 of Microtus pennsylvanicus. Taxonomy (NCBI): domain Eukaryota; kingdom Metazoa; phylum Chordata; class Mammalia; order Rodentia; family Cricetidae; genus Microtus; species Microtus pennsylvanicus. The sequence goes on from NC_134584.1 coordinate 101,729,080, forward strand.
AAAAAGCCAAAAGAGTAGAATCAAACAACAACATTTGTGTTCCAATGCAGGGCTAGAATTAAAGAAAATCCAACAACATTTTAGCATACTAACACAGGGCTGCAATTACATGTAGGGCCTGAGAAAGATGGAAAAAATAGTGTATGGCTCCTTTAAGAGCTTCTACCTGCTGGTTAGCCCCCCTGAATAGCTAGTACATTAATGAGGAGCAAAAAGCAAAGTAAACATGTCTGCCACAGCACAAGCATAGGCATCCTAGAGCTCTAAGAAGGTTGAATCCTGTTCCTGGTGATGTACCTCTAACTGGACCGTGAGCTTTCCTCTCACAGACTGAATTGTGGGCTGCTCAAGCACACAGAAGACCCAGGTGCAGATTCCCAGTCTAAAATTTGCTTCTGCAGTTAAAATGGCTAAAAGGCTCACAATAAGAGGCCTAGATACTGGCCAGTTGTGGCTCACAATTTTAATCCCAGCACTTGGGAGGAAGAGGCAGTTGGATTTCTATGAGTTTGAGCCCAGCCTGGTCAATAAAGCAAGTTCCTGGACAAGTTCCAAAACCACACAGAGAAACCCTATCTTAAAAATCAAAACATCAACAATAAAAAAGAAAGAAAGAAAGAAAGAAAGAAAGAAAGAAAGAAAGAGGTCCAGATGGAAAATAAATATCTAAACAGATTACAGTATGTTTTACAATGTGCATAGGCTTAAGAAAATGGGTATAGGCAGTTATAGAAAGACGTAGTTTTTAAAAATGAAATAATGTAAAGAGACAATAAAAGTAATATCAGATCACACTCAGAAAGACAAACATGATATGTTCACTCTCATAAGTGGAAATTAGATATAAAATAAAGGATAACCATAATCCATAGTCTACAATCCATAATTCCAGAAAAGATAGGAAACAAGAAGACCCCCTAAGAGAGCTATACATGGATACTTCCAGGAAGGGTAAGTAGACAAGTTTACCTGTGTAAATTGGCAGCACAGGCAGGAGGAGGGTAGTAGGGGAGTGAGGACTAGGGAAGAGAACATGCAGAATCTTAAAGGTCAAGGTGGGTGAAGGACAGAGAGGGAGAGCGAGAGAAGATATCCATTAAAAAAGGGAGTCATTATAGGGTAAACATGAAAACAGGCACTAGGGAAATCCCAGGAATCCACAAGGATGACCTAAAGAATCTAAGCAATAGGGGAGAGGGTAACTTAACTGCCCTTCTCTTTTAATCAGATTGATGACTACATAATTGTCATTATAGAACCTTTATCCAGTACCTGATAGAAGCAGATGCAAAGACCCACAGCAAATCACTAGTTCTATCTCCTGGAGTCTTGTCTTAGAGAAGGAGGAACAATATTATGAGAAAAAGGGCCAACACCATAATAGGGATACCCACAGAAACAACTAATCTGGGCAAGTGTGAGCTTACTGATTCTGGGACGAGAGCTGAGGAATCTGCATAAGATTTAACTAGGCCTTCTGAATGTGGGTGACAATTGCATAGGTCAGAGAATTTGTGGGGCACCTAGCAGTGAAACCAGTATTTATCCCTAGTGCATGAACTGGCACTTTGGAGCCCAAAGTGATGTGACACTTTGTTGACTCCCCATGAAAGGCTTTACCATTTTTGGGGACTGGAGTGGATGTGAAGTGGGAAGAGGTTGTGGGCAGCAGAAAAATGGGAGGGGGAGGGAACTGGGATTGATATACAAAATAAGATCATATTAAAAAAATACAAAAAAAGAGAAAAGAAGAAGAAAAACCATGTAAATATGGGAAATACACAGCAAATCTGAATCCTTATTTGATTGCTGAAAAGCAAAGGACAGCTGTTAAGAGACCTAGAATTAAAAGAGGGACTGTTGAAATAAGCTAGCCTATATACATTTGAAATGCCTTAATTTTAAAAGAGTTTAAAAATATATTCGTCAAATGGAAGTTAAAAATGCTTTGGAGAAGAGGTTTTGCTGTTGTTTCCATGGGAAACAAGATGCTGTGGATTTATATCAGGTTCATAGAGATCTAGCTTGACCAAGTTAAACCTCCTGAATGTTGACAGGTGACATCTATCTCAGGACTTGGTTTGGCAGGTGACATATCCCAGGACTTGGTAATTATCTCAAAATTTTCTCTGGAAACATAAAGGTGCTTTGCCCACATTTCACAGAAGCAGTCTAGAGAAAACAACATCCACATTCCAAAGGGTTGGATTGTGGTAGGCTTTTGATTATTTGGTGGTGTATGAATGTTTGTTATAATTTGGAAAAATATAAAAATATAAGATGAAAATATAACTATTAATCTCAGATATTTTATACTTGCATATATTTTTGTATATTGTATATAAATTTAAAGTTATTTTTTTAATCCTGAATATATTTTTATACTCTTGTTTGGGGTATTGTAGTCATACAATTCATTTAAAAATGCAGTCTATGAATAATAAATAAGGTTAGCAATTAATCTATAATAATTAAATTTGTAGTCACTTTAGGTAAGTTTTCAAGGTTAAATAGGTATATTTTAGATTAGATAGTCTTCAAACACGTTAAAGATCTCCAGCATATGGCATTAAAAATGTTTTGTTAACATGGGCTTCTCATTCAATGAGATACATGTGCTACTGGTTGTATCAATTTACTTCAGAGAAATTAAGTGATGGGCATCTAAGAAACTCCATAGGAGTTTGCTTTAATTGTGACAAGATTAGTCATTTGGGTAAGCAACTGCTTTAGCCTTGAATGCTTGACTCTATGATGTATAAACTGGACATGCAAAACCCAGAGGAGAATGACTGCTGGACTTTTCCAAAACAAGGTGGAATGGTCTCACGGTTCTCGTTTCACAGAGAGTCTGTTAGACATTCTGCAGGACACAGAGGGAAGTGGCTGACAAACTTTGCTAACAAAAAACAGGACAGTCCTTCAAATTTCCCACTTTACTGAAAAGTCTGCCAAATACTCTAGATCTATAGGTTAAAGATGGTTGCCCCAATGTTGTAGAGGAACTTTGGGTGACTATCCATAAAGCCAAATATCTCTATCATTCCTAGAGTCTTGGAAGTTACTTGCAATACACCACCTGTTTACTTGAGTAATATTAATTCCTTCTGGGATCTTGGAAGGAGTTGAATACGAGATATTGATAGTTGCAGTCTCCTTTAATTATGAAAGAAAGTAAGTTAGTATAAAACTTTGAATTCAGTAAGATAAGGTAGGTATTGTATTTTATCTGAATTTGCTAAATACAAATGTAATGAATATTGTAAATTAATTCTTAGTTTATAAGTGTTACTGTTGTACGTAATTTTACTATTATAAAGTTAAAATTTTTCATTTTTATTTATTCAAAAAGGGAAGAAAATATTGTAGAATATTATTTTAGCTGTGTTACTTTTGTTTATGCTGTGGAACATATGTTTAGTGATGTAAAGATGTGTTTCTTTTGTTTATGCGGCATTTGTTTAACTCTGTGAAGGTGTGACTTTTTGCTTGTCTAAAATACCTGATGGTCTAGTAAAGAGCTGAAAGGCCAATACTGAGTCAAGAAAAAGGATAGATGGAGTTGGCAGGCAAAGAAAATAAATAGGAGGAGAAATCTGGGATAAAAAAAATAGAACAAGAAAATAAGGAGAGGAGGATGTTTAGGGGCCAGTCACCCAGCCACACAATCAGCCATGGACTAAGTGTAAAAGTAAGATATACAGAAGTTAAAACTTGGAGAAGTCCCAGAGATAAAAGGTAGTTGGGATAATTACATTAAGAAAAGCTGGCAAGAAATAAACCAAGCTAAGGATTGGTGTTTATAAGTAAGAATAAGTCATAGTGTGTGATCTGTTTGGGAGTTGGGTGGTGTGTTACCCCCTTCCCCCGGAAAAAGCACAAAAGCAAAAAGAATAAAAAAAAAAAAAACAAGCAACAACATTTTAGCATTCCAAGTGGGGCTAGAGTAAAAGAAAATCCAGCAACAGTGGTGACACACATCTGTAAAAATATTATTGTATTTCATAACTGTAAATTTGCTACTGCTCTGAATTATACATTAAATGCCTGATAAGCAGGGTGTCTGTTATGCTACCCCAGTGTGGGTTATGACCCAAGATTGAGAATCATTAGATTTGAGTGTCCATACAACTGCATGGGTAAGTTGGTATGTGAGTAATGGTCATGTCAACAAGAAAAGAATACATCTGGATTTTATTCAGCAATGAAGAAATACTCAGCAATACTAACTCATCATAAATATGACACTGCAGAGCTTATTAATACTATGGGCGAGTTACAGCTGCTACCTAGCATCAGAAGATATTCACATGTAAGAGCTTTAAAAGTGTATTTACTTAGGCTGAGTATGAAAAGTCTGTGTCTTGGTAAATTTATTTTACCTAATTTTTATGAAAAAAAAATTGTTTTATTTTGCTACATGTCAAAAGTTCTACTTTCTTTGTATAAACCATCAACCTCCAGAAACATCAACAGTGGGCTTTTATGTTGTCTTCTACCAGTCTTCATTTCAAACCTTAATCAGAAATGGAAAGACTCCTCTTATTGGAATAAGTAGTAATAATGTATTTATTTTCCACATGGTTGAAAAATTGACCTGAATGTAACATAAAACTGTGCTATGGAATACACTCAAATCAAATCATCCTTCGTTCAGGTTCTAAATCGCCTATTATTTATTTGTAAAAGCTAGAAAAAGACATAGGCTTATGCAGGGGTAAAAGTATATATTAAGTCAGCCCTGAGATAAGTCATAAAACATAATGTTTAAGGCACATGACTAGAAAGGGACAAATTCTCAACTTTTAGATCTGATTTATGTTCTGTGAAGATAGAACATGCATGTGAGGATAATATATGTGTTTAATATTCAATGTCATATTTTAATATAGATATAGACAGAGTACTTCTATTTTCTTCTCTCAGCAAACAGAATAGGCTACTTGGCAGTCATAAGACAGTAAACAGCAGAAAATGAAATGAAAGGAAACTGGTAAAAAGCGCAGTATTCCGTGTTAACTAAACATGGCCAGCTGTCCTTGAGCTGCTTCTGGAATCTGCATAGTCTCTCTTTCCAAATGGAATCACCATTCCTCTGCAGAGTGTGTCGCTTTGTCTCGTAGCTACAAATGAACCTAAGAGTTGTCAGAAATTCTGTCTTCTGATCTCATTATACAAAGCACTAAAATGAGCAAAGGAATAAGTCCCAGAAGCTTTCATGTAGTTAATGGCAGCCTAGGGAAGTCTGTCTTTGATATTCACCTGCTCAGCATACACTCAGCATACACAACTCTCTCTCTAAATTTCTTTCAAAAGTGGTGTTACAGAAGAGTTATTTGCGTGTTCTCTCTCTCTCTCTCTCTCTCTCTCTCTCTCTCTCTCTCTCTCTCTTCTCTCTCTCTCTCTCTCATTTATCTTGCTATGCATGACTGTATATAAACAAGAATGATACAAAACTGTACATAATTCTGTACAATTATGTACAGAATTATGTACAATCTTACAATTAAACCATAAAAAGACAGAAATCCATCTGATATTTATTGCTATATATGTGGTTATCTATCTACAGGTACACATATGTATTTTCAGAGACATTTATATTGGTCCTAGATTTGTAATGAGGTGCTAGTCTTGACCATGAAACATTACTTTTTTTTTGGTTCACATTCATTCATTTAACAAATGTTTTCTGTTCAGTTAGAATATGTTATAGCCAGCAGAAGAAGAGGTAAAGAATAAATCAAGAACTGCACAAAGATATAAAACAAAATGCAGTCTCTAATATCAAAAAACTTATGACTGAATAAGGAGAACTATTCCGTGTGTAGCTGTGATAAAACTGAGGGTGAATAATACTAAATCTAGCTAGTCAATGAGGAGGTTAAAATAATTGTAAAATAAGTAGTAGTCATCAGTGAAAAAAGTTTCTCCTTCTTCTCCTCCTCATCCTTTTCTCCTCTACTTCTTCTTCTTTCTCCTCTTCCTCCCCCTTTCCACTCTTTTTTCTTACATTAGATGCTCATTAAATAGTCAGCTACTGGTATCTTCATATGGACTTTCTTATTGTTCTGTTCAAATGCTTCAAATACTAGAAGTAAAACATTGTAACTGATAAGTTCATGAAAATTGAAAGAGTGGGTAATTTGTAAGAAAGTCAAAAGGGAGAAGGGCATTCCAAAAAGATAGAATATTAATTTAGCGAGGATAATAATGTTTGGGGAAATAACATTAATTGGACTTAAATCATTCCTCTGTGTCAAAAAAAATCCCTTAAGGGGATGGTTAGAATTATTTCCTGTGGGATTCAAAAGAGCTGTTCTAGGAAAACTATGGAACTTCATTCATTTTCTGAATTCAGGGCAATGTGATTAAACTACTTAGCAAATCCAAATATGTTAGTTTTCATCTCTTGTTCTTTTTTCTTTTTCTATTTTATTTTTTAAAAAAGCAAAATAAACTATCTTTCTTCATTTTACAGACCAATCACAGTTGCCACTCCTTCCCACTCCCTCTACCTTCCTCCCTACCCTACTCCCCAACCACTCCTCAGAGAGGGTAATGCACATTGCTTTGAGGAAGAACCAAGGCCCTCCCTACTATGTCTAAGCTGAGCAAAGTATCTATCCAAGGAAAATGGATTCCAAACAGCCAGTACAAGTAGTAGGGATAATTCCTGGCCCCACTGTTAGGGCCCCACTGACTGCCCCAGCCATAAAAGTATCCCCCACATTCTGAGGGCCTACTTTGGTTCTATGCTGGTTCCTTCCCTGTTGGACCAGAGTTGGTGAGCTCCCATTAGCTTAGGTAAGCTGTTCCAGTGGGTGTCTGCATCATGATATTTGCTCATATTTTCACTCCTCTCATTCTTTGAGTGGACTTTGGAAGCACAGCCCATTACTCTACAGTGGCTCTCTGCCTCTGCTTCCATCACTTGCTGGATGAAGCTTCTATGGTGACATTTAAAATAGTCATTAATCTGACTACAATGCAATGCCAGTTCAGGCACCCTCTCCACTATTGCTTAAGGTTTTAGCTGGAATCATTCTTGCGGGTCCTGGGAATTTCTTTAGTTCTAGGTTTCTTACTAGCCTCATAATGGCTCCCTCAGTAAATATATGCCTTTCCTTTCTCTCTATCTCTGTCCTTACCCAATCTTTACTATCCCAGTCCTCAAGTTCTCCTTCCCCTTCCCTTTTCCCCTCTTCCTCCCATTTCATCCTCCCTATCCTCCCCATCCTTAAGCTCCCAGTTTCCTCATATCTTGTCTATTTCCCCTTGCCCAGAGAGAGAGAGAGAGAGAGAGACAGAGAGAGAGAGAGAGAGAGAGAGAGAGAGAGAGAGAGAGAGATACTCTTAGGTTTCTCCTTGTTACTTGGCTTCTCTGGGGTCATAGACTATAGGCTCATTATCTTTTGCTTTACAGTTAGAATCCACCTATAAGTGAGTACATGTCATGTTCTTCTTTCTGGCTCTGGGTCACCTCACTCAGGATGTTTTTTCTAGTTCCATCCATTTGCATGCAAATGTCTTGATGTAATTTTTTTCGAGCTGAGTAGTACTGAATTATGTGCATGTACCACATTTTCTTTATCCATTCTTCAGTTGAAGGGCACCTAGGTTTTTTCTAGGTGTTGTCTATTACAAATAAAGCTGCTACAAATATAACTGAAGAAATGTCCTTGTAGTATGATTGGGATTCCTTTGGGTATATGCCCAAGAGTGGTATTGCTGGGTCCTGAGGTAGGTTGATTCCTAATTTTCAGAGAAAGCGCCAAACTAGTTTCCAGCATGGTTGTAAAAGTTCGCATTTCCACAAGCAATGGAGGAGTGCTTCTCTTGCTCCAAATCCTCTGTCTGGTAAATATGATAGTAATAATACAAACTCCTTTGATATAATTTATTGAAATAACTGCAGCCACCCAAGTACATTTTTTAAACAAATCAAAATTTACCTTGCTGTATGAAGTACAGGTCAACCATTTAACAAATAATGATAAAGCTGTTTCTTCCTAAACTGAACAATGGCATATTTAGACACAAAATCAGTGTAACAGAGAAAAGGATTTTGGACTGTTCATGGACTATTTTGAGGTATGGGTCATGTTCCTTGTTGTTTTAGCATTCAAGATATACCAAGACCTTTCATATGACAAGAAGTACCAAAACCCTTCTGTTTGTGTTGTATGAATTAACAAGAACAACAACTTGTATCTGGTTAAAGTTTTTGAAGAGTTTCCTGGGGGAATCTAAATCTCGTGAGACTATAAAGTTGTAATTTCCCTTGAATTATTTGCAGATGCTAACTAACATTTAAGCAAATTAGGCTATTACCTAAACTTCCAAATTAGAGAACACGGTCTTCAAATCAATAGAAAGTTCTAAATGGATGAAGTAATCTGGTTAATCAGTGTTGTGAGGATCTTTTTACGTGGGCTCCATAGTAGAACACAGTCATACTAGTACTTTTATTTTAGCCCAAATACCTGTTCTGTAATCAATTAGATTGGCATTCAGATAAGTTTTTCTCCCTCATGGCATTAGTTTTGTTTTTACTCTTACTTTGGAGGGAGTGTTATCATACAGAATGCCCAGTTTCCTTCTACCAAACCCACTGCATGCTTAAAATCCTCCTTAAATTAAATTTGAGCTTGCAAATAGATAAACCAAATAAATGGCTTAAAACAACACAATCAAGTATGATAATAGCAAAGTGTTATACTTTTAATAAATGATTAGCAATGGTTGTAATGCAAAGATTTATTTCACAGAACAAAAGCACTTAAGCAGAGTTTATATTACTGCTATGCTTCAGTGGTGATAACATTGGGACTTCAACCTGCATAGCTACAATGATTAATTAACAGCCTTGTTCAGGATGAGTGAGTGCCATTATTGTTCTTAAATAGGAAAAGGCAGATAACCATTACTGATTATTCCTCAATTCCCAGTCTTACTTGTTTAAACCAAAATGTTAGAGTACATTATAAGATTTTCAAGCTGCTAGGAGAAGCAGGAAATAAGAGTTTCTCTCAAGATCTGCATATAAATATAGACAGACATATACATATATGAAATGCATTATATAAATATTCAAGTTGGCAGATAGAATTCATGATCACTTAAATATAAAACTTGATCATATCAGGAAGAATCAGCAACTTTAAATATAGATTTCTAATGTAAGCTTCAAGCTATACTTCTCTGTCTACATACTATGCTTCCATGAAAAGATTCCCTATACATATATTTCTATACACGTTTATATCTATCACATCATTTAATTTTATATATAAACATGTGGATATATAGTCATTGTAGGCATGAACAAATAAAAGAACATTGCCTTAAAACAACTTATTTAATACAATAAGCAATCTTCCATAATCACAGACTTTATTGCTTTTATTTTCTATTGCCAGCAAAAGTATCTGAAGGAATTTGTTCCTCCCGGAACCCTTTTGAAATATTTGCTTAACATGTTCAAATTGGTAAAAGTATAGAACAGATTTGGTAAAGTGTTTCTATGACCAGAAAAATATATACTTATAGCACCATCAAATATATTCTAGAAGAGAGAGGTCAGAAAAATGGAATCAAGTGATAAAAATGTGTTCTTTATCTGATATTAGATTAGTTTAATTCTTCCAAAGCACCTTGGACTGCTTCTGAGCTGACTGTCTCTATCATCCCATTTCCCCTAAGATACATATTTTGCTTCTGAGTACGAGGTACTCAGAAGCACATGTGGAATGTACATCTTCCTGGATTCCAACAAGACTACTTACCTTCATTGCCTCCTTACTCACTATAGCAATCAGTGAATAGATGCAACGGGGAGAGGGGAGCAGGTTCTGACTCTTTTTTGTTAAGATATCCATGCTTTCATCACACTTTGGCTATATTAAGAGAGCTTATTTACATATTCCTTTGTTATTTAATCTTAGAAATTTATCAAACTATAGTGTAGGTGAAGGAATCCAGGCTAAAAGAAATTAATTCTCCAATGTTGTACATTCAATAATCAAAGAACCAAGACACAATCAGAGGTCACTTTGAAGTCTAAGATTAAGAATATATATATTTCTTCTATCGCTTCCCAGAAGTCTAATTAGGTGAAGCTAGCATTTGTTTATTCAAAGGCAATTGTTATCTCGTAGGAAAATTGTTAGGATATGTTTTAAACTATGAATATTAAATAAGAATGATGGTTATAAAAATAACTCCTACTTTAAAAGGATTAAAGTAAATTTTAGAAGTATTGTTTATTCATGTGCACTCAGGATAGAGTTTTGTGTCTTAGTATTAAAGATAACAGAAAGAGATTAGTTAATCTGTACAATATTACAGTTAAATGGGATGAATAAGCTCTGACCTTCTATGATAAGATATGGTGAATATAGTAAACCATGATGAAATATATAGTGAAAATGGAACAGAATTTTTATTATAATCATCATAAACAAATGATTAATTTTATGGTGGAGGATATACTAATTAATTTGAGAGATACCTATCCCATGCATGGATTAACCCAAACACCATGCTTTATCTCATATATGCACAAATGTTACATTTATCAATAAAATCAAATGCAATAATAAAAAATGTATAAAACAAAAGTAGATCTTCATCTATTTGGTTGGAAGACCTCATGTAACTTAAAGAAATTATGAATCTATACTGAATTCACTGACCTTCTCCACCATTTTTGTATTTTTGTGTGTCTTGTATGCATAAGTATATTTCTATATTGATATGTTAATGTTTGGCATAAATCTATAGCTAAGTATAATATAGTCAATGGATTGTATCATGAATGTCAGATTAAAAAGACTAGAGGTATTTATTTATTTTTAATACATTTTCATAATTTTTGAAACTTTCATACATTGTTTTCTGATCATATTCATCCCTCACATTTTCTCTAACTCCTAAAATATCCACTATCACCTTTCTTTCCAACTCCCATCCTCATGACATTTTTCAAACAATCCATTAAGTCCAATGTGTGCTGCCTTTAAAATCCTGGGTGTGAGGCCATCCCCTGGAGGGCAGTCAATCTATCAGCAGTCACATTCTTAAAAATTACTCTCCTCTAGCTCCAGAAAACACCAACTGTTCCTAAATCCTCAGTTAGTAGTGGGAGTTGGAGAGAGGCTTTTTCTACTCCATGCTAGAAAGTTTCTGGCTTTATCTTGTGTGTACATATTGTGCAGGCATCTACACCTGCTGTGAATTATTAAGTAAGGTGGTCTTGTTATGACCAGTTTATGGTTTTTTTTTTTGTCTAAACCTAACTTCTGATTTTATACATTCTGTCCACTCTTCTAGTAGTCTCCGAAGCTTCATAGCAGTGAGAAATATAGATGTCACATTTGTGGTTAAGTATTCCACTGGTACTTATTCTCTATAGTTTGAACAATAGTGAGTTTCTGCATTAGCCACCATCCACTGCAACGGGAAACTTCTTGATGAGGTCTGTAACTTAATCTTTGGGTATAAAGATTAAAAAATACTTAGATGGCAGTTTTGTATTCTGCACATTAAGCAGCCTAATAGTACTAGGTTTACTCCTGAAGACTATGACCTCCCTAAACATGAGTTCTTGGTGAGATTCACAGTAGCAGTAATGTGTGTGTTTCCTCCATGTGGACAGACCTTAAAGCCATCATAAAGAAGCTGGTTACCCTACAGCTTCAATGCTGCAATTGCACAAATGAGCATCTTGCTACTTTGGTTAATATTGTAGTCCGTAAGATTCAAAGCTGGGGAAGACTGTTAGAGATATTTTACCCCAAGAAGCTACCTTCCCAACATATGTAAGCTAATTAGCAATGAGGAATATTCCTGGTCAGTAACCACTAGATTCCTCCAGATGAATATGGTGTCTTCAGCAATAGAGTCTTGCCATCAGGTACTCATGACAGATTCCAAGAACAGTGGCAATAGGCTGTTCTTAGAGGATATCCTCTTGGATAACCTTACCAACATTTCAAGAGGAGGCATCACACATCTGGCATCGGATTTTTCATTTGACAAACTATGGTTTCTGAGGTGAACATGAAGCCCTATGTAGGGTAACTCAAATTAAGTTCATTAGGTTTTAGTCTATACTATGCTATCTGCTACTTTCAGAAAAGACACTGTTCTGAATGGATGGTGAAATATCTCCCACAGGCTCACATGTTTGAACACTTTATCTTCAACAACGGGATTGTTTGAGTATGCTCTAGAAACATTTCGACTTAGCTCATCTAGCAGATAAGCCATAGTGGCATAGAGGATTACAGGCACTTTGCTTTGGGTATGAGTTCTGTGTTCACACCATAGAAACAACTGTCCTGGTCACTATGTCTTTTCTCCAATTGGGACTACATCTTTCCCTAAGTGATAGATAACGTAAGTTCTTCCTCCTTTTAACATGTTTGACAGATACTCTGTTATAGCAAAGAAATTTAAAAGAAGAAATCAAAAAAATTTTTTTCAAAACCAAACCTAAGGAAGACCCAGTAAAAACAAAGACACCATGGGAGCATTTCTATAAAACGAGCAGTTGGGCACAAGGATCCTTTCAAAGCCAGGCTAAGCTACACAAGGAATTCATGGCCTTCTTGGGCTACACCAGATCCTGTACAATATAAACAAACAGATGCTTCTGCATGTAGAGGAGGCAGAGGGTGGCTTTCCAGAGTGTATTCTCATTTTGTACCATATGGGTTCTATTGATCAACCCCAGGTGTTCTGGCTTTGTGGCAGCGAATGCCTGCACCTGCCGAGCCATTTGATTTTCCCAAAGTCAACTTTTTGCATGAGTGCTGCAATTGGAATAGGTTGCCCAACACAAGCATAGTCTGCAGGAAATCTCTGAGAAATCTGACCTTAGTTGACTGGGCTTGACTCCTAGTCTATGACATTTTCATAATCCTGGGGGTGTTTAACGTCACCTATATTTCTCCACACATCAAAACTTTCTGAAAAGACTTAGGTGAACCCCCAACACTCCTGGGGAGTATTTCAGTAATTTAATTGTCTGGTTGGAAGGACATTGAGCACTAATGATATTTTGCTGAATACTTCCTAAAAAAAAAAAACACTGACTTTCAGTAATTCAAAGGAGTGGAGATTACCACTATCAGTCATTTTATTTGACAAATATTAAAAACAAAGTTCAGAGCAGTTAAGTGAATTTTCCAAGGTCACAGAGCAAGTTATTAGGAATCATTGCTACTCACATCAGGACATTTTCCTGCCTAGTTAGCAACAGGGTAATGAGTAGAATTTAATCTTCTCATGATCCTCAGGACTTTGCCAGGCTTGAAGTCATTATGATGAATACCAGTGATTAGCATATAAGAAAGTTATCTGAAAGATAGGTTAACTTATGGAATATTTTTCTTTCTTCTCAAGTATAGAAAGATTCCTTTCTCCATAGACACTTCTGCTGCTATTTTATCCATTTCTCTTAAATTAAAAAAAAAAACATAATAAGACCAGTTCTTTTAGTAATGAAAATGTGAAGGGAACCTGATCTTGTCTCTAGAACCTTTGCTTTTTGTTTGTTTGTTTTTCAGAGTCATTTGTATTATTGTATTGTATGAGTGCTTTGATTGCATGTATATGTGTGCACTGAATGAGCGCTGGTGTCTGTTTAGTTTAGAAGAGGGAGTATGGCCCCTTGGAACTGGATTTACAAAAGGTCATATAGATACTGTGAACTGAATCTGTTGTCCTCTGCTAACAGCCATAAATTCTCATAAATGCTGAGCCATCTCAGGACTTCTGTTTTAAATTCAACCTGCAGAACTGAGAGCTATCACCTAAGAAAGTTGAGAAAATTTTTACTCTTTTCTAGTCCTTTTTATTTAGATCCCGTTTTACAAGACTTTTCCATATAATTATTATTTTTAAAATGTCTAACAAGTTACCACATTTCAGAATTCGTGTTGACTAGATAGCTTGAGCATGCTCTGCTGTTCCTATATGGCTTGGATCTGAGAATCCGAGCAGGGCAGCAAGAGGATGAAGAAAGGACAGACACGTGGATGTGCATGCGGAAACGCTGGGATCAGGTGGACTGTGCCTGCTCTGATGGAGAGCAGCAGCTGTACAACAAACTGGAAATTCAGCGTGTTTTTTATATACTGCACAGCAGGAGGAATTAGTCTTAGCAAGACGCCTCCATAAGCAAGCTGTTGCCAGCTGTAAACATTCAGCAGGATGAAAGAGAAGTTACTGGTTTTTATATATACTGTCAAGATTTGAACTCAAACCAGAGGAAGGCTTCATATTGTACACACACACACACACATGTAATTGAAATTTAAAGTAAACATAACATAATTACCTGTGGCTTTTCAAACAGCCGAGTGTTATTTATGCCTTTCTTCCCGCTCCCTCTTGTAGTATCTTGCCCAGGTATGTTTTCCCATTTTCTTTTTCCCTCTTCATAGGTATGGTGTCTTATTATTCTTCTTTCCAGCGCTTCTGCTCACCTCCTCCTGCCATAGATAACCCTTTTTATATTCTGTGATTATACCAGGCAATATACTAACATCTAAAGATCGGGGAATAGCATTCACAAATAACAGAAAGCATGCATATTTTGTCTTTTTGGGTCTGAGTTCTATTCATTTTCTTTTTCTATTACTGAATTTGAAAATGAGAAATATATTTTTTTTGTATACACCAAGAATGATTACATCTGTTTTATTGCAGGTTTTTCAGATTCTGAGCTCATAGTCTCATCCATATTAATAAATAGACATTAGAAATACACAAATATGAATGCAACTTATTCTTCCTCATTCACTCTTACTTCTTTGCAGATTTTATTCAATTCATTCCTCTGTTTCTAATTTTGAGAGATAAATAAGTCCACTGACTCTTCAAAATATTATTTATGTACACCTCTTTTGTACAGTACGGTATGCTATAGGCTATATGAGCATCTCAAACACATGAATGGACCAAAGAGGTTACAACCTCAGTAGAGCTTTAAGCATTTTGACATGCCAACTCAGAACCTATGAGGAGAAAGGACACTTTTGTGTCATCTACCACACATTGGAAATGCTACTTTTTTTTTTACTTTTCTTTGTATATTACAAGGGTATTCTTGTATAAGGCAATGATTAAAGATAGTTTTAATTCTGAACATTAGTCCATAGATATATAATGAATATATAGTACTTCCATTGTCTGAACTTTGTCCATCTTCAGAAAATGGACAAGGGCCATCATCTCTGCTTTGATAATGATGATCTTGATATTTTAATATATATACTTCTATACTTAGGCTTTTGAGTCTGTCATTTAGAGTTTTGGATGCAACATTAGGGGTTTCATATAAAAGATAGTATTATGGTAAATTAGATACTTATCCTGTCATAGGAAAAGTAATATTTAAGGTGCCTTTAAAATTGAACATTCATGGGGTTTGCTACATTTGCCAAGAGAGAATGTCACTTTAAAAAAATCCAACAGCAAGTGGGCTGGAAATAGTCCACAGAAGATTGATTACCCCAGAGTGTAGGCACTAGAGAATCCACCTACAAGTAATGGCCTTGGTCTATTTTTCTTTTGCATCATCCATTTATAAACCGCAGAGTTCTAATCAGTGGAGAACAATGAGCAATTGTGCCCAGTGTATAGTGGTGATGGGATGAGCAGGTCTGTGAATGAATAATCAGTGATGTTACTGAAAACCACAGGGCACGACATAGATGGAGTGGCTAGATGTAAGGGACTGATTGCCTTGGTGTCCCATCAGTCCTAGAATGCTCAGACTGGGCTCTCTCTTATTTATGTGCTTTAGCATGCAACGGCATTTAAATGCACTGCTAAACACTCTCAATGTTTCTTTCTTTAACACAGAACTCAACGAAGGACAGTGCAAGGTAGTTATAGAAGATATTTTTGGGTCAAATAATTTGACTTGTGTGTTCTTTTTCAGTTAGGAACTCTGAGAATTGTAATGTGAAGGGAATGAGTCTTCCTAGAGTTAATCAATCTGAGCAAGACAGCCCATTCATTGACGAAGAATGACCTCTCCCTAACTTACTCTCTGTGCTCAAACTCATTCTTCCCAAGAATCCAGTCTCTTCCCAATCCTAAGAATCTCTCCAGGGCTGGAGAGATGGCTCAGAGGTTAAGAGAACTGATTGCTGTTCTGGAGGTCCTGAGTTCAGTTCCCAGCAACGACATGATGGCTCACAACCTTCCATTTCATCTACAATGAGATCTGGCGCCCAGAATTCTATATATACTTAATAAATAAATTAAAACAGAAAGAATCCAGCTTCAAGAAATTAAACCTATGCTTCATACTTCATATTAGACTCGCTCTCTGGTTATAGCTTCCTATTTATTTCCTTTGGATTATTCTTCCCATGTCCAAGCATACATATATTTTAGCCTAATGAATCCCAGTGACTACAAAAATTCAACCTTTGGTTTTGGCATTCATTCTATAATTTAAATGGATTCATGGTGGCTGCATTCACATTCAACATTTGCATGGTAAGCTAAATGTTAAGAGCCACAGACGTGGGTGTAAATAAGAAGTTAAATTATGTTAAAGGAAAAAAAATATGTTAAAGGAGTCTTTAGATTTGCTTCTGGAAGCCTTAAGGAGCTTCCAAACTTCTACATACAATCCTTAAGTTGCTAACCTTTCAGTACCCCCAAGTTGAGTCTTCTGTGACGGCTCTGAGTTCACATGTCTTTTATACAGAGAACTATAGAAAGAAGCTACAGGAAGACAATGTGTTCATATTCTGCCTACCTGCACTCACAAATTGAGGCAACTCTGCTGCGAAAATGTGAAGTGATTTTTCCAAGATTATGCAAGCAATTTAAAGTGACAGTTATAAGAGTCTTCGGCATTTCATATCTAGGGCCCCATCTGTTTGAGACTCCTGGTATTCTTGCTTCCTTGCCGCCAGAGCTTGTGTTGTATTTTCTAACTCTCTGGACCTGTGTCGGCAGTCAGCAATCCTCTGCTCGTCATTAGCCTACTTACCTGCTAATGTGTGAATGTAAGCCTGGCTGTTTGGAAGTGCTCAGTGTCCTTTTGAACCCTGGGTCTTCTTCTCCCTCCTTTAAGCTAAGTTTGACTACCCTCTGATTTAACGCATTGACCTGCTTCTCGCTTTTAGAGATTAAAACGTAATAGTTTTTATGGAGTAGGACAGGCATGCCAGTGTGACTGATCTAAGTCCGCAGCTTCCTCCTACTTCCCTCTCTGAACCTTATCAAAATTCAATGAGAAATACTGCAGAAAACAGAGGATGCATACATGACCTTTGAAATTAGTGCAGCAATTGTTTTTGTGACCTTAATTAAACCTCTTAACATTAGTATGTCTCAGTTTTCAGATCTGTAAAATGGGAAGTGATGAGACAATACAAGAATAGGTGCAGAAATGGAGTTTAAACTAAACAAGATCTGCCTCGCCCGGGGCAAGCAGTACAAATATACTGGTGCTGTTTTTTTCACAAGGTTGTCTTTGTGTTTCACGTAATAACACCTCATATACCCAGACTGGCCTCTGACTCACCATGTAGCTGAAGACAACCGAGGACTTATGACCTTCTGTCTCCAGCTCCTGCATTATGCATGTATAGGTCTGTTCAACTATATGCCTATTTTTGTAATTTTTAAAAATAAGAATTCTTCAATTACCTGCAGTCATTCTGGTATCTCATACTTATTCTTAAAAGACAAAAATTAACTATGCTATTTCTTCCAGTTTGGGTGAAATGAGCACAATTTCTCTCTTTTTTCCCCAGTCTGGCATCAATTAGACTCCTAATGTGCTCTCAGGTTTTCTGTATCTCTGTACCTGATCAACAAACATTGTAGTATGACTGATACGTGATTCCTAGTAGCGTTACTCTACCTAGCTATTCTCTTCTGCAGCAATGGAAGTAATTGGAGCTCCAAAACAAGTGGATAAGGACCTTCCAGAGGTATTTTCCGGAAGTCTTAATGGCCAACATTGTAACCTCTGTCTTAAAGTCCCCATCACCTTCTTACAGAGCTTTAATAAAACCCGACATTCCAACACAGGTACCTCTAGAGAATGCAATCCAACCACATCTAAAACACATTAGTTGATCAGTGGATAGGTTGGCGTATATGCAGGTGATTACTTTCCTTTATAGCTAGTTGAGAATGGTTTTAATCCCATGTGTTGCTCAGTATCAAAGACTAATATAAAAAAAAATGTAGATGTCTTCCCTGGGAACGAGAGGCAGAGCACCAGTGTGTGTATAACACAAAGATTTCCCTTCTGTGTGGACCTGTTTCAACAGTGCTGTGTTCCCAGCATTAAGCTTAATGCTTTTTTAACAGGAGCTAACTTCATTCATAAAGATCAAATGCCACAGACATGTAAGTTTTGAGTTCCGCACATATGTGCATATTGAGTCCAGCATAGAATAAAAGTTGGAAACAACTTTTATTTCCTAACATACATCCGTTCTTTCCAACTTTCCACAGTATCACAAATAAAAAGTACATAAACATAATTAGAATTGCTATTAAGAATATCGTAGAACAGATAACTTAATTTGAAAACAGTGATAATGAGAGGAAAGAAGATGAGAAAGGTGATTACAGTTCTCCAAATGGACTCATTTTAAAGCACAGCTTCCTGTGACTTGGCAGGAGGCTAAAGCTGAAACACAGGTATGGTGACAATGGCTCAGAGGTCAGAAAGCCTCACTCTTCTTGCATTTGGAGTTTTTAGCCGGTTTGAAGCAAGCCAGCAGCACCATCTAGAGGCACATGGCGACCCTACACACAGGGAACTAAAGGAAAGCCCACCTGTTTAACTTTAGCAGTGGCAAAGCCACGACTACGCTTTTCAGTATATAACCCCTTACAGAAGGCCTCTGAAAGAATCGCTCCTCTCTCCCATTAACCTACCATCACAGAGTTCATTACCTGGAGAATCCCAGGCTTACTTCAGAGGCAGAAGCTTCCCTCCACTACTTCCCTACTGAGAGGAGAGTGGCTGACTTTCAAGTAAGCTAATTCATTCCGCAAGTCATATTGGTATTCTGCCGTGCCTCAGCCTTTGTGTGAGGTTCTGGGTGAAACAGTCGAAACTACACTATTTCTCTGTATCCCTATACCAGATATCCACAACTAATCACACATATGACTTTTCCCCTGTCTTATACTTTGAAACATTTTCTAGGTGATGAGAACAAAAATATTTCAAAGCACTTTCGATATTTCAGAACACTGTTCCAGAGAGTACCGTCAGTTTGTGTTAAATGAAATCGTGGGTTAAAACAAGTTTAGAACGTCAAGGGACCTCACAGAGATTGAACGCTTATTGTAGAGGGTAAAAAAGGCTTTGCACTCACAGATAAGCCCTTGAGAATCCAGGAACGTTAAACACACAGCTTACTTCTTCAGTGGATTGAGGGGTCATAGTTGTTTTCACCTGAATGTCAGAAATACTGCATTGTTTGCATCCTGGGGACCTTTTGCTGTCTGATGAGATAGGCTCTACCTGTATCTCCAAGAATTTGTGATTTTAATTATTCAAGCCCTGAAGCATTGGTTTTAGACTATGAAACCCATACTTATGAGTGAGGTCACTTGTGCTTTACATAGTCTAAATGACTTCTATGTTATCTAAAGGACAGACCAATCCTGACACCCACAGGCAGTATGCTTACCTCAGTCAAACTACCTAGACCCTAAATCTTGGGCACTATCTCTGAGTCAACAGTACCCATTCTTGTGAAAGAAGTCAGATACACTTTATGAGAAATCATAATGTAAACATATCTAAAATTGCTGGCCACTTTGGACTGAGTTGTTATCTAAATACTTTTCTCAAAAAATCGTGATGCTTTTAAATATGGATAAAATAAAATGATCTGGGCCAGATTCTAGATGTTCTGGTCCAGCACCGGCTACAATAAAATCAGGCTGAGCCGGGTTTCAATTTTGTCTCATTGTGCTCCCCCCCCCACCCCCCCCGCCTGCTATAAAGCCTACAGGAGCATAAGCAGTTTACCAAACTGTAGCATAGAGAAGTTACTTAGTATTCTTCTTACTATAGTGCACAGTCCATGTCCAAGCATACATATATATACCTATGGCCCAGGAGGATACATTTGATTTATCATATTACTGGTTTTTATGATGAAAGTATATGACTGATTAGACTTGGAACAGGAAAACTCTGATCTGAATGCATCGGAGGATGTAATCTTGGTATCCAATGTCAAAAATCTTTCTCTCTTTTTAAAATCCAATTTAAATTGTTCAAGGGCCTCTGTTTGATTTATAGAGAAGGTCATTCTAAGAGCCACACAAGTGCTAGGTATGTCATTGTTCATCCTGATGTTTAAGAATATCAATTTTTTAAATTCAGATGAAATGAATTGTCTAATTACCACAGCTTTATTGAAGATATATATTTTAATTAAAGTAGCTTTATGCAATTCTGTTAGTACATAGGCTACAAATTTTCTAATGATCACATTTCATTCTAGTCTTTTTCTATCTAGAAGAAATACATCATGTAAGAATAGTTATCGAGTGTGTGTCTTGTTAACTAGCTAGTAATACATCATATTAACATACATCTTCAGGGCTTTGTATGTCCATGATATATGATAACCATAAAACTGAATGGATTTCAATGTCTTACTCCATGCCAGGCAAATCAGAGCTGAAAACACACTTCTTCATACTTTGAAAGCAATTTAGCTTTCATTCTTTCTTATTTATTCAATATTTGCTTTTAAAGTTGCCCAGTGTTTTTCTGTGAAAGGGAGTCAGGGAAGGGACTGAGATTTCTGAAGGAAATTTCTATAAATTATCTTTGATAATAACCATCTTTCATAAGATCCTTTGTTCTTCTTTTAATTCTGGTAGAAAATGTCTGCAACATATCTCAGATAGAGCCAAACCTGTGTAGTTACGAATTATCCTAACATTCTTACATTTCCCATTCTTTTAATTTGCTTATGAATATCTACTGAGATGATTATGAATTTATACAATAGTATCCTTTGTATAAAAGCTTTCAAGGCCTCTGACCTAAAAGCAGCCAAAATGTACTGCCATCATTAGTGACTTAGCTCATTGCATTGTTCAGATATCTTCTTTTAATCCCAGGTCCACAAGATACCCCAATTCCAACACATCCATGATGCAGCATTTTGGGACACTGATTTTTTTCTCCTGATGAATGGTGGGTAAGTCAAGTAAGATATGACCTATCCTATGGGACATATTTATTAATTCTCCAAGTTATGGATGTCTATTCTCAGGAATTTTGCAGAATTCTGTGCATTCTGCCATCCTAGTAGCAGCACATACAAAAAGAAAATAAGACATTGATTTTAAACTAAGTGGTCTTGAAATCTGGAGATTTTGACCTGTTAATACCATTGGAAGTGTGTGCTTAAAGAGCAGAAACTACACTAAATCTGCACTTCCTCATTATCAACCCAGTAGCTCTTTGCTAACTGTGCTTGTAAATACAGCTGCTTTCCTGCCTTTATTCACCTGTGCGATAATAGTACTCCAAGAATTTTGTTGTATTACTTTTGCATCACTAGGACTTGATTAAAGGGTCTTCTAAACACCAGGCGGACATGTTGTCACTGACCTCTCAAGTCCTAAGACGTTTTATTAATACAATCATATTTGTTAGAAAGATAATTTGACAAATCATTTTCAAAAGCAATTGCTAGGGCTGACTAGGGAATGGATAAAGGACAGAAACCTGAACACCTGAACACCTGAACACCTGAACACAATAGTTGACATGCAGTGGTCTGGTCTCTTGGCTGAGAAAAGCCTCAGCACCCTAGAATCTGTGCAGGTTTATTATATATAGCTGAACAGGGAAACAGGGCTATTGAATAACTACGTAGGGTTTATGTTATACAGTTGAATGAAAAAGGGCGGGCTATTAAAATAAACAAGGAGGCAGGTTATTATATTCAGCTGAACAAGGAGGCAGATGTAGGATATTGGTAGAAGCAGTATTCAGGCTGTAAACATGAAGGAGCTACGGGAAACAAAGTGGACCTTTTTTGTACACATTGTCAAAGTTAACACATGGACTAGAGGAACATTGTACCGTCTCTCTCAATCTCACATGAAGGAGGTTTTTCTTGTACCTACAGGACCTACACCTTGGGGTTTTTGACATGAATGTGCCTATGCCAACTAAGATACATTGAGATTTGAAATCAGAGGTTACATGCTTCAAGCTCATTAAGGCATAGTGGAAATGTATGTATTTATAGTGCACAATGTGATCTAACATATACATATATTACAAAATAAGGAATTCAACCTAGTAAATGTTTCCATAAATTCATAGAGCTATTATTCTTTGAAATGAAATAATTAAAGATAAATTTCTAGAATAAGGTGAATTGCTGAGAAGGGTTTCAGTGGGAGAATGAGGGGAATGAAAGAGTAAAATTCAAGTGAAATTTATTCAGTTTTTAATTATATACATGTGTAAAACTGCCCTGCAATAATTATAAAATTGGTTCTATTTATCTCTATGTATTTTTAGTGCTTGCCTTAATGTATGTGTTTGAACCATAGATCTAAAATGCTCATAGCAGCCTGAAGAGGGCATCAGACCCTCTGTGACTGGAGAACAGATAGTTATGAACATATGGGTTCTACTAATCCAACTCAGGACCTCTGGAAGAAAATTAGTACTCTTAACTGCTTAGCCATGTCTCTAGCCCCTAAAGAGATTTTTATTAAATTATTTACTTCCTTAGCAAATTACAAGTATTTAACATACTAGCTCTTGTAGACCAGGCTGGCCTCGAACTCACAAAGATCCATTTGCCTCTGCCTCCCGAGTGCAGGGTTAAAGGCATGTGCCACCACCACTTGGCTTCAAAATATTATTTCTTAAAGGCAACATTTGTATAGAACAGATCCCTCTAACTCACTCATATTCTGCTAAAGAATTTTGTAGCCTTTAACCAGCATCGCCCCGTCCCATCTCCACTGCCACCCACACCCTCTAATTGTCATTTTTGCTTTCTGCTTCTAATCACAGTGGCTTTCTTAGATCTATGACTCATATGTTGATGGTCAAATTATTCTATGTATAGGAGCTTATGTTTATTCATCACAAAATAGAGATAAACAGTTACTGTACAAGAAAAAAACTGCAAATGTGAGGTGCAATAATCCATGTAAAAACCTGACATAAATTAAATGATTAGTGTCTTTGAGAAGATAATTAATTACTATAACCTGTGTAATTAACCTGAAGGCTGAGAGCAAGCAGCTCTTTTTTTTCTCAGTCTCAGTCAAAACACAAATACCCTGGTGAATGGATATGATCAATATACACTTTATAAAATTAAAGAATAAAAATATTTGAAGGATTTCTTAGAGGACAAAAAGTTGGGTTGGTAGGGAAAGGGGATGGGTCTTCAAAGAGTTGTTTATGGTCAAAAACATATATGAAGCTCCCAAAGCAAGAATAAAAATACTATGTAAAAAAATAATTGTGTACTAACAGTTCTGAAACTTGGGAGAGGGTACTCTAGAAATGGCTGAAGATTTACTGAAACTGAAGAAATATTCTTTTACAGTTACCAGTATAGATAGAAATTCGAACCAAACAATAGCATCAGGAAAACAGCAGTTTTTAGGGCTTCAGTTTGTGGGAACAAGCAACCATTGCATTTAGTGTCCTATATCACCTCATGAAGACATGCTGACTTTATCCAGCAGATTTGATGGTACCAGTTGAGTATAAGATTGTTTACTTTTAAACTCTCTCACTCGGTGCTGAATGAAGCCACTGTCTAGCATATACCATGAAATTCACAAGAGTTTGCAGAGTTTTCTACAGAGTCAAGAATCATGTACAAATAGATCAGTGGGTCCTCTTTTAAGGAGTGTTCTTGCAGCCCTCCAAAGACAAACTGTATCAGGAGTTACAGAAGCATATAGGAAAGCTGCCCTCACAGTTCCTGGTATACTCATTAGAGGCCATCCTAAGAACACAATGCTGAAGTTAGATTTTGAAAGGAAGATTGCCATCAGGCAGGTAAAAGAAAGTAAGAGATACTTGTAAAAACGGGGGGGGGTTGGTTAAAAAATACATGCAATGATTAAAATGTGACATCATGGAAATAGGAACATCAGTGTAGGTACAACAGGAAGCCCACAATGGACGGATGGCAGGAGACAGGTGGGCACCTGAGGAGAGCCACATGCCAGATTGTGAAGAAAGTCAAGCATATCTCCTCTTCAAATTTCATTTTTTCATTCATGCAATGACAATATAATACATGTATATAGGAATCTTGCATAGACTCACGCCTTTCCCTTTTTGAAAACCTTCTTACTACTTCCACTAACCCCTACATCTTTCTTCCATTAAGTCTCCATAGTTTTCATGTCTTTTTGGTTTGCTTTTGCCTTCTAACCACTGGTTTTATTTTTTATTTTCTTTTAAATTTTTTTTTTCATTTTGCAAATCAGCCCCAGTTCCCCCTCCCTCCCCTTATCCCACACCCCTATCTCTCCCCATCCCACACCCCCATCCACTCCTCAGAGAAGGTTAGGCTTCCTTTGGGGAGTCAACAACGTCTAGCATAACAAGTTGAAGCAGGACTAAGCCCCATTCCCCTGTCAAAGCTGAGCAAGGTATCCCACCGTAGGGAATGGGCTCCAAAAAGCCAATTAATGCCCTAGAAATAGATCCTGATCCCAATGCTAGTGGTCCACAGACTGCCCATGCCACAGAACTGTCATCCAACATTCACATTGGATCAATGCCGTTTCCCTAGCTTTCAGTACAGCGTCCTGAGCTATCTCAGATCAGCTGTCTCTGTGGTTTTTCCAAACACGATCTTGGCCCATCTTGCCAGGTGATCCCTCCTTCCCCTCTTCAGCTTAACTCCAGCAGCTGAGCCTAGTGTTCAACTGTGGATCACTGCATCTGCTTCCATCAGTTACTGTAAGTTCTCTGACAATTGGGGTAGTCATTAGTTTGATTATAGGGAAAGGACAGTTAAGGGACCCTCTAAGCTGGGGTCATCCTTGTGGATTTTTGGGAAATTATCTAGCACCAGGTTTCTCCATAACCACATAATGGCTCTCTCTATCAAGATAACCCTTTCATTGCTCTCCCTCTTTTTCCCTCCCCTACTGGTTTTAGCCAAGGCCTCTCACCTGCGAATGGATAGGAAGCTATCCATTGGAGAAAGACTCACTCACCAGTCATTGAAGGCAATGACTTCCTCTCCTCTAGCATTTCTCAGTTGTTACTCCCTCCTCTGAGAAGGGTGGGACCACAAGAATCACTCCAGCATCCATAACTGAATGCTTTGAAGAAAGGAACATGTGCTATATCTACTCTCGACTGAAGAAAAAAAGACATCGCTCATGCCCTAGCAAGCCCATTTATAACCCCTTCTTATTGTGCCCCATCCAGCCAGATCTGCAATACCTGAGGGGGAAAAAAAAGAGTGTCAGGGACATTGCATTGGTTTTTGTGCTTACCAGATGATTCTCACTGACATTGTTCACTGATCATAGTTTTTCATAGTGCTATATGAAAAGAACTTTTAAACATACATTAATATTAGCTACTTGTCTGCCTTTTAGACTTTTTTTGAAGAGGTCCACATGTAACTCATACAATCAACAATTATCTTGTTCACCTAATAAAATCAAGCATGTTTTAAAATATTCTGACTATGTCTTAGCTTGCTTTTACAAATTGCTTTCCATTTATACACTACCTTTACTGCAGTTAATATTTTTTTTTCTTACAAGTTTCCCACAAGGAAAAATTTGACCTTTGTATTTTCTCTCCCCTCCCCTACTCTCACTGCCCTTTGACATATCTAAGCTTTCAAGTTGCTATTGAACTGAGCTCAAATGCTATCTCTACAAATAGCCTGACCTTGCCAATCACTCTTCCTTCCTTTGGATAATATGTGACCCCCTCCCCATATCGCCTTACATTCTGCTTTTGACAGTCTCACCAGGGATTTCCTTTGGACTTTGTTGCTCAACCCCAAAGGTTCCCAGTTCTGTACCTTTTTCAATTCTCAGGTTGGAAAGCACTCTGGATGACTTGACTATATTAAGAATGAAATGATCTTCACTTGAAGAGACACATCAATGGCATGGCAGTAAAATAAATATAGTTGACAGAGGTGAGGCAATGAAGAGAGAATCCACCTGATATATTTCCTTGACAATGTAATTGACCAAATCCAAACATGATAAAATGCACATTTCTGTTCTGGAAGAGGTAACTGTCTTTAATATATGTATGAATGGTTGCCACTCATTTAAAGATTTGATTATTATTTTTGGGTTTACATAGATGAAGTTTCTTCATTCTTATCTTCATAGTAAATCATTTTGTGTAGTCTTTAGGAAAGAAATGAAAGGAGAATATACAAGAAATTACTACAAAATAATATTTCTGAAAAGTAGGATGCTGCTTCTTTAGTTTTGTTTTTCACTACACTCCATCTCCATGAAGCCTAAGAGTGGTCATTACTGAGTAAATATATTTTGAGTAACAGAACAATTACATTATATAAATTATGCATTAATGAATATGCTTATTTCATATGAAATCCTTGAATTATAGGCAAGGCAAGATTATAATTATAATGCAGATATTGAGATTGCTTTATACATAATCAAATATGCATATTCAATATGTTGTAGTCACTACTATGCTTCTACTTGAACTGTTTCTACTTATGGTGACATTTGTGAGGAACATGAGTAGGGGGCAGTTTATAGTACTTTGAAAATATCCGAATGAAATTAAAAAGAGGGATGTGTGTGGCATGATGACAAGGGGGATTTAGATCAAAATCATATAAACCAATTTAAATCAAGTTAAAACTATTAGGGTTTACATTGTAGGACAAGACATATATTTTCTGCCCATGAATACATAGAGTAATGGAAAGTAATAAAGAGAAAAATATCATATCACTATCAAAGTAATTTGACTGAAGAGCAAATAAAATCAAACATGAAAGTTTGCAATAGGCCAATAATAGGCAATGAAAAATTGCCAAAATAAAGGGGGATACTATTATTTTGAATTTAATTTTCTACATTTTTAAAAATAATAATAATAAGTTCTTAATCACTGTATTTGCGTAAGCACTGGCAGAAAGGAAATGCACTTATTTCTTAAAAAGAAGCTTTCTCCAAATTTTTGTCTAAATTCTTGACTCTTTGCCGGTTTCAGACAACATACAAAACTCAACAGCAGTGTTGGGGACTTATTTGTAGGGAAACTCAAAATACTCTGTAGGTAAACTCACCTTCAATGTAATATTTGACAGTTTCATGTAAATTAGAGGTAGAGAGAAATTATATTATTTACCCCCTAGTAACGTGTGGTTATTTGCCATTCCAATGTATACAACAATGAAGATTTGGGGGGTTTATATAGCTGTGAAAGGGGATAACTGGTTCGAAATTTCCTTCCATAAAAGGAGTAAACTTTATATTACCTAGGAAATAGAAATCGGATCTTTCCCTCAATTCATTCAGTAACAAAAAGCTAATAACTCCCTTATATGGAGCTGAAATTTCTTCTCAGACATTCACTTTTTTCTTTGAATTTTATTTCTCCTAACATGGCCAAATTTCCCTTATTCTTTCTTGCAAGAGTCAAAATGACTCACCTTCCTTAGTATTTATATGACAGTGATTGCTGGAGATTTTACAAGCCGTCTTTGTTTGCTTTGCTATGTTCCTGACAAGGTCTTATCACAGATCTCCAAAAGCCTGTAACTTGTGATTTTTCTGCTTCTGTCTCCCAAGTCCTGGCATTACAGACATGTACTAGTATACCTGTGCCTGGCACAAGACTCTCCTAACCTATGATCCCTATCATGATTACTTACCTACCAATCCTTTCAATAATGTCTAGCACATTGAGAATTATGTATTGAAATTTTCTTTCTTCTGTAAGTATTTAAAATGCTCTTGTCACGTTTCTCCCTTTAATTCTTCTGTTTTTCAGCACCATGCTCCATGGTCCATTGTAATCTGTAAGACTTGCCCCATGTTCCATTGTGCTCCCCTTGGACATCTCCATAATTTGTGTTAAGCCAATTTCCAACCTATTACTATTTATCCACCATTCTTCACTTTCCGTTATAAAAATGATGCACACTTCCAAGCTATGATTTGAATGTGTCTCCAGCAAAATCCAAGGTGAAATTTAAACCCTGTTATGTTGATCCTAAAAGATATAACTTTTCTTCAAATGATCAAGTGATAAGTGTTCTGCTATCATGAATTCATTATTGTCTTAAAATTCTGGAAGGAAGTAGGCTAGCATCTCTTTCTTCTTTTGTGCCTTTGTATAACACAAAGTAAATTAGGAGGTCATGCCAACAGCTGTGAGAAGTAGGAAATAAAGCTGGGTGTTTGATCCTGTACTTATTTTTGATTCCTGAGAGCAATTCAGTTCTTTTCTTTATCCATAATACAGTCTCATCCATTTTGTTACAGTGCCAGAAATAGACTAAACTTGCTGTGAGCTCTCACTTGAACTGTATCTTGACCACTTTTCTGGAACATCACAGTATTAGCTGTTGAACAGCTGTACTTTATTTTGATGCCATTCATTAATCCTTAGGACCTTATTGTTTCATAAGTGCAATTAAAACTTATCTTAGTACTCGAATGAGTGATAATAAGTATTTAGTTCTCACTATCAATCTAAATAGCCACTAGACAGAAATTCCTCAAAGACTAATGGTCCTTATTTGATGATGACAGAGTATTACAATGATAATGCATATTCCATAAGGTAGCAGCAAATAAAAAAAAATTAAATGTCAAAAGAGTAAAAGCTCATTGTGCTGCTAGGATGAAACAATCACTTGCCTTAATAATTTTCTATAGGGAGAAATATTACTTCCTTGTGGATATGTCCGTTTTAATGAGAGTCCTACCCAGAACATATTATTCCTATTGCTAGCATCTTAAAAATATTGGAGATAAGTTGTGTTGAAGAAATATGTGCATATTGTGAGAATTTTTCTAATTTGACTGTTATAAATAAAACACTAAATGATTGGAATCTGGGGAGGAAATGGTTTATAATTTTACATGTTATGGTCTCTTATGTTCCATCTTTGTAGGAAGGAAGGGCAGGGGCTAGAGGCATGAACCTGGATGAATTCTGCCAGCTGGCTTCCTCTCCAGCTCATGTTTTGATACCTTTCTTATATATCCCAGGCTCACCCACCTTGGTATTGCACCACCAATGTGTCCTCATTCCTCCTGCATCAGTTAGTAGTCTAGTACATAGCCAATGGCCATACTTACATGGCAGTCTGATGGGGGCAATGCCTCAATTAGAGTTTCCTCTTCCAAGGAAAGGAAAATGTTGTTACATTGGCAACAAAGATTAGCCATCATAAAAATATACAAAGCATAGCATATGTGTAAAAGTAGAATCTCTCTGGAGCCTTTAGAAAGTCGTGAGGAAGGATTTAGAACGGCAAGTATGAGACTTTCTCCTTCCGAGCTTTTTGCCTCTAAATTGGTCTGATTCTGACAGAAACAATTTCATCTTAGTGTCTCCAGTGCTCACATACCATATCGGAAGATAAGTTCTATCAATTCAGAAATAATGAGTGTCTGATGTGGGATTCCCCTCTGCATGTTGTGAATACCATTGGCTAATAAAGGAACTGTTTGAACCTGTAGCAGAGCAGGGCACAACAGAGCTAGGTGGGTGGAAACTAAGCTGGGAGAAAGGAGGCAGAGGCAGAGAGAGAGAAGCCATGTAGTCCCACTCGAGACAGATGCTAGAACTTTACCTGGTAAGCCACAGCCTCGTGGTGATACATAAATTAATAGAGATGGGTTAAATTAATATGTAAGAGCTAGCCTATAAGCATCTAGAGACAATAGGCCAAGCAGTGATTTAACTAATATAGTTTCTGTGTGATTGTTTTTGGTCTGAGAGTCCACGGAACTAACTAGCGGTCTCTTACAAGTGTTCGTTCTCCAATGACGAATTTTATATAATAACCAATCCCAGATGCATAATAGAAATGTGTGAATGTTTATTAAAGTCAATGCGTCACCAAATACTTTTCTTTATGGGAAAATATAGCATAACATATAGTACTTTCAGGTGAGGTTAAAAATATACTTAATGAATAGATGTGTGATTTTGAACAAAGATTCTTTAACTTTATATCTTCATCTTTTTCTTAATGGAATGGGATTAATAATCAAATCTCCTTCCTAGAATTACAAGAACTGCATGTAGGTTGCTGAGCACAATCCACAATATAGACTACTAAAGTGTAGCTAGGAATGATTAGTTGGTTTATGGGTATCCTCCAAGGATGAAGAAATATTAAGTACTTGCTAATAGATTATAATAAATGGTACCTTTCACAATGTTCTGATGCAGAGAGAAATCACCTTGAAGTGCAAGGGAAGCTATGCATATGCTGTTATGCTTCCACAGAGCAGTGCGATGCCATGTGACAACACTTATGGCTGAGAAGCCTCAGTTTCCCAAGAATAAGAAGTTAGTATGGAGTTGTTAACTGTCTCCTTCAGCAATGAAATGTTCCAGGTCAAATATGCTTTGTAGACAAGACCTTAAATTCTGTAGTATTATTTGAGGCACGTTTGGAGTACTGGCCCAGCTCACAGATGCCCTCGGGCTCTGTTTATGCAGGCAAATTGAAGAGGAAGCACGAGGCTATTATCTAGCAGAAGCTAGGGAATGGGGGACTCATTTGACCTGTACTGTCTCCATCAATAACCTTCCTAGGGTGATCGCTCAACTCTCCATTTGACAATGGAGACAGAGCCTGAGGAAGGTTTCGGGGCAAATACAGATTGAGATAGTGGAACTTGTAAAATGCATGCTTACTGCAAACTGTTTGAAGAGAGGTATTGCATGCCAACTGAGAAAATCACGTTTTGATATAATGTGGTTTAATTTGCTCAACTAGACTTACTTGGCTGCATACGCCGATGGTTTTGATCACACAATAAAATGGAAAGTTTGCAAGAAAAGCAGCAAATTGGCATATGAAGTGCTTGCATATGGAAAGTGGCTCCAGGATTCAAATCTTCTCTGTCATTCTGAATGATGGAAAGAAAACGGGTTTATGAATTAGCAAATCCTACCTGTGAAAATAAAATTAAAGGTGCTAACCTACAAATAAGATATTATGCACACTGACCTTAGTATTTGTCAATATTTTCCAGTGTAATTCATTTCTCTAAATATACTGAATCACTGTTTGTGTCCTTACAGTTTTCCTATGCTACTGTCCCTGTTGACACTCTCAAGGTTTTCACTGCCTTTTCTCTGTTACTGATCCAAATTCTTATTATTCTCATGTTTTGTTTATCTTTCTCTTTCTTTTTGGAGAAAGGGTACCACTATGTAGCCAAAGCTGGCTTTGAATTTACTGTCATCTTGCCTCTGTCTCCAGAGTCCTAGGATTACAGGGATGTACCACCCATCCAGGGATAATCAAGCTTTTCTTGATTTTCACATCTGCTTCGGCAAGCCCCTTATCTCATTTCGAGTTGTAATTATTCTGCCCACAGAAAGAAAACAAATTAAGCTTTAAGCTTATTATATCTATAATTAGATATTTACTTATAAACTTATCTTTAGTTTTTCTCTCTTCTACTGCACAAGACCTAGTTCCACCAGCAATATTAATTTCCTCTTTGTCGGAGCTTAGTGCAGTAAGACACAAACAGGCACAGAGACCTCCCATTCCGAAAGTAAAAGACCATATATTATATGTAAGGGCCATCGTGGATAGTCCCTAAAAAATACCTGTGAAAGCATTACCTGGCAGTCTCACATATGTGTGTATGCACACACACACACACACATATATATATATATGTGTGTGTGTGTGTGTGTGTATGTATATATATTTTGAAAATGTATATTATTTGAAGAGACTGTAGAGCAAAAAGATTTCCCATACTCTGTTATTACAGAGGCTGAGGAAGTATGAACTAATTGTGAATAATTAGTATTCAAATAAAATATATCACTCTCATTCTTTAATGTCCACTCATATCCAATTCTGGTTTCAAATCTGCAACCAAATTTCATTTTCTAAATTTCAAAAACATAGAACAACGCACTGGAAGATATTCTAAACTGAAAATTAGAAAATTCCTTACCCAAACTCGGTTCTGCCCACCAAATGGCTATTTAAATTTGGGAAATTACCTCATATCCTCGGTGCTTAGGTAAAACGCATTTTGTCACACGTAAAATAAGGAGAAGTGATAAAGAAAGTGATGTTGCTTGTAAAGTTTCCAGGTTTCAAATTGCTTTGCAGCTGGAGCAATCAGGCAGGAGGGGAAGAGCACAGGCAGCCCGTCCTTGTTGATCATGACAGGACCTTGGGAAGTGTCAAAAATGAAGAACCTATTGCTACCGAGAGGTTGCTGCTGGCAGGGCCAGGCCTCTGGGGAGGAGGGCCAAGGGCCAGTCTCGTCATGGATATTATTTGAATTGCTGCACTGTAGCACCTGTTCTCTTGGTGAGATTAACATGTTCCATTGTTCTGTCGTGTTCATGTTTCTTTAATCAGGACAGAGCTTAAAAATCTGAGGAAAAGTTGGGATATCGCTCAGCATGTGTAACTCCACAATAAAGACAAATTGTATGGATTTGAATATGCAAAGATGCTTCTGAGGGGAGAAGTCGCACAGGACTTGTCAGTTGTCCTTATTCTTTGAAGAAATAAAAGAATTTAATTTAATGCAGACTAAATGAGTGAGATTTCCAAGTGTAAAAGTACAGAGTTTTATAATCCTTAATACACTTGGATCAGTAAAATGGATCCTTGTAAAACCATTCAGTTAACTGAAATGTTATAAGAATGGAGAAGTTCATCATGATGCATTAACTGGTATCCCAATATCTGTTTAAGAAATAAAATAAAATACGCTGTTTAAGAAATAAACAGAGTGAGTGAATTTTAATACAACTTCTTTCACCATGAACCAACTGTCAGAAAAGAGATGCCCTAGAAGACATGCTGAGAAGCCCAATTTATTTATAGAAGCACTATTTTAATGAATAAAAAAAACCTTTTCTTACCTTGCGGTTGTCTTAAAATGCCCCCCAGTGGAAGCCAACAAAAATAGGAAGAAATGAGAACATTATTCGTTACTATAGAAAATACTTACAGATTTGAAAAGCTGTATGGTTTTATGCTATTACGGTGTTGTACATGTTCAATTGGGACTTCAATTCAAGCCTCAGTGAGTAAATTAAAACAGTCCACCAAAGAGAATGGAGAGAAATGTTCACCGCACACGAGCCTGAGAGGTGTGGAAAATACGGCAGCTATTATTGTGCTAATGCTGGCCAGAGGTGTCCTACAAGCCAGAGCAAAGTGAATTTCATCTCCCCAAGTCTATTCTTTAATTGACACAAAATGCAGCTTCTGGAATGAGGTTTGGCTGATACCTTAATGGCCGTGGGTGCTTCATCTTCATGTTTTATTGATGGCCGACGGCTGTGCCCATCCTTAGGACAGCATCAGGAGACTCATTAGTGCAACTTGCTCTCAGATCCAAAGATCTTTTACCGATCATGTTGGCCGATTTAACATGCAGTGAGAGGAAGAAGAGCGTGTGAAGGGTGGCTAAAGGGTTGTTTACTTTAGAATGACATGAACTGCTCCTGGCTATCCATTTTGGAAACTCTTATTTTTTTTTCTTCTTCTTCTTCTCATTTTTTTAAAATTTACCTGTAGTTCCTTAAGAAGAAATCCCATATTTGGTGCTTTCTTTTTTTTTAAGCTGTGCTCAATAATTACTTTGAGTCTTAGATTCAAATGGAATATATATATATGTGTGTGTGTGTGTGTGTGTGTGTGTTCTGTATATTTACTTAGGATATGTTAGAGCATTAAAATTGTAAACATTAAAGTTCTACTAAAATCATAAACACATGTATTCCATACATTCTATAAGAGCATGTCTTTTAATGTCTTTGGACAATTATTACTCCACATACATGGATGATTTTTCAGAAGAATAAATTATTGCTTAAATTCCTTGAGCACTTTCATTTTAATTAGTCTAAATTTGGAGAATGAAATCATTTTATTGGTAGTTTCTGAATTTTATTTATAAAAGTGCTGTCAGGGGATGCAATTTTATGTATATTCTAAGATGTTCTAAGGCAGAAACACCCACCACAGAAAAAGACAGACACAGGCACAGACACACACACACACACACACACACACACACACACACACACCAGCAGCAGCAGCAGCAAAGTGGCTATAATCTGTAATGCTATAGATAACATTGTAAAGTGTTACTTTCTATGTAAACATGGACTAAAATACATCCCCTACTTTTAAGTATCCAGTAATTTATTACAAAAAGATGGAATGACATATATGTGCACATGTGCAGATATTATATTAAAAGTACATGGATTACATAGACTCCAAATCTCTAAATAACCATAGGCAGTGCAACTCAAGATGACCCCAATGAGTTGGAAATACTAGCTTAAGGACACCATTTTGTTAAATGTCTCTAGAATAGACTCGATAGGTGATAAGGCATATAAGGTGTGATACCTTGTAGTTATAATTAGTACAAAACTTTTCCCAATATACTTACCCTCTTTTTTCTTCATGGTCTTTGTTTGTATTCATAAATGCGAATGATAATACCACTGATTTTATGATGTACTAATGAGAACCAATCATCATATTCTTATCTGTTCAACTGAAATACAGGAGACATTAAACATATTAATGGTGATTTGATGATGGTCATTAGTGTCAATTCTGATTTTTATGGCTGCTCACTAATCTTTTCTCTATGTATTGATTAGGCTTAATCTTTAGTTTATTCACTTTCAAAACTTGTTTGACTTTTCTGGTCTTCATTTTTCTTTTTTATACTAAAATATACTATTGCAATTTTAGTTCCATCTCATATAAAACATATACAATATTTTTCTAAGTTAATTCTCTGTTTATTAAAACATTTTTTTTAATTTAAAAAGAAGTGTGTTGAAATCAGAACTTAGTGAGTTACAGTGTATCTCAGGCATTGCTCTGTCAGGAAATCGCTCCCCTTCCCTGAAAAATGCAATTCCAGTAGACCAGAACATAATTTTGGAAATCAGCTAGAAAGGGACACTGCCACGAGGAATGTTATCCATATGAAAGCAGTATTGAAACAATGAAAGAGAATTATGAATTGTGATGTCGTTGGCAGTGTTTTTTGTAGTAGCAATATCCAATCACAGTTATAAAATAGTAATATTTAAAGTACTATATGAACTGTAAGCCATCACTGTCTTCTACTTCATAATCTAGATTGCTATATCATATATTTCCTAACTTTTGGCTTGTACAGTCTTGAATTAACTCACATTCACAGAAAATAATATTGAATCAAACAGGTTAATTAATTGCACAAAGCCCTTTACTATTAGCTACAATGAAATTTTACCCACCAATCTTTTTGATTGAAAAATTTCACATTTTCCTTCATTATTATTACAGCCTCATCAATTAATGAGTCTTTATGACAAAGCAATTGAAAGGGGTTCCAATTATATCCAAAGAAATGAAATAAAGAGAAAGAAATGGCAACTTGAAAGTTATTTTTTCCAACTGAAATATTTCTGACACACATATGAAAATCAGTAACTCTGTAATCATCAGAGAAAAATAATCCAATCCTTTTAATATATCCCCCTTGACCATTTTAATGTTGTGGGATAGCTCTCATATAAAACAAACAGACAACAAGAAGAAAAAAACATCTGAGGAGTTCTCAGAAGCAAATAGCCATCATCCAAAGGTCTGAGTAGTAAACAAGTCACTTTTGTGTTACAGTATTAAATGATCACACTTAAAAAAAACTTGGTATAAAGAATTTTATAATAACTCAGGTGAAGGTTCAGAACGAAAGCATTCACTTTTAAAGAAGAATGTTATATCAAACCAACTACTATAACCTGCACGTTTTATATATTCTTATATAACACAACATCTTGCAGGTATGGTGGTCTATTTCTGTAATCTCCAGAACAAAAGATAGTGGTACTAGGGTTACAGTTTAAGGTCAGCTGGTAAGACACGGTAAATTTATGTCAGTCTGGGCTATGTTGCAAGTCTGTCTTGAAAAGGAAACATATTAACACAAAAAAGTCTGTAATTTTCACCATTTGAAATGTGATTTTTTGACACCTTTATAATTACAAGGCAGTAAATAAAGTTCAAAGAAAGTTTTTTATGTCTTTGTGGAATATATCCAGGTATTTCAGATAGCTGCATCCAGACTGATTTTCTCTTTAACGTCTTGTTAGAATGATTAAAACCTTGGGAACAATGCTTCACAGAGGCCTCTTCCGTCTTGGACACCCATTATAGTCAGAGTAAAGGCTTTTCAATGATTTGTATGTGAATTTGTTTAACATAACACTCCAAATTAGCAGTCAGAAGTGTTTTGGTTAATCAGAAAACATGACTTTAAGGAGGAAACAAAACACTGAAAGCATTGCCAAAGAGTGCAGAGAGCAGTGTTGAGTATTTCTTTAAGAAGGAAGTCGTGTGTAATGACTGTGCCAAAGTCAGATTGAGATTAAATCTCTATATCATATTTAGATGGGTCCCTGCTGCTGTAGAAATTAATTTGAATTAATCATGATCTCTCCACCCTTTGTCAGGCCTTTTTTCCCATTGCTGCATTAGTCTGCACAGCAGCCTTACAAACGTGGAGTCCTGATTTTTAAGTTTGGCCTGGGGATAGGAAGTCAAAAGCTGGCAGGAGATGGATGCTGTGCAAAAATGACAAATTTAGTTTCCTGGAAAAAGTTGCTGACTGTAGTGTTCCAACTGAAGCTGCTTATCTTCTCTTCCAGATGTTGAAATAATGGCAGATGCTTGGTGAAGGTTGACAAGAGGAAGAAAAGAGCCTGCTAAGGAGCAGAGCCTGCTTATAGTGAGGAAAATAAAAGTCACATTCACCAGATCCATATTCTGATGTGTGTGTGTGTGTGTGTGTGTGTGTGTGTGTGTGTGTGTACCTTTACAGGCAAACATAGTGTGACTATATGCACATTTCCTTTTGCACAGCTTTAGATACAGACAATATAAAGCGATGACTCCCTTCTTCGTAAGGTTAATAAATTATTTGACTATATATGAAAGGATCTCTGAGTGTTTGAGCATCATATATATATGTATGTATATATGTGTATATATATATATATATATATATACATATATATATATATCTCCCATTTCCCACATTTGGGGTAGATGAATGTTTCTCATGGTGTGAAACATTTTTTAATTTTTTAATAATTCATATGAAAGGTATTTTTAAACTGTTAACTTAATCCATGATATCTATAGGAAGTTTATAGAGCAATTTACTTATTAAACAAGATCAAGTAACAAGTACTTCTTAGCCAACCTAAAATTTTCTGCATATGTCCACAAAAGACACATGTAAAAACCAGAGAGGAAAGAGACAGACAAATAAACAGGAGAGACAGACAGACAGACAGACAGACAGACAGACAGACACAGAGAGATAGACTTGTAAGAGAAATTCAACTCTGTAGTATATAAAAGACAAATATTTGAGGTGATATAACTATTTAAAGTATATATACTTAAAATGCATTTGAAATATCAGTGGTAAGACACATGGCATGTATAGTAAGAAAAGTTGTGCTATCCTCTGAGTTTGAGCATATATATATATATATATATATATATATATATATATGTATATATATATATATATATATATATTCTCATTTTATAATTGTTTCCCTCTATTTCTAATTTCCTATAAAAAAAAGTTCATTCATCCACCTCCCTTGAAAGAAACTTAATTTTGCTAGAGTAAGATACGCTCTTGAAAGCTATAGTTTTCAATATGAGAGGACAATATTTCCACATTTCAGTTCCCCAAGTGATTTCTTTAATCTCATTTGGATGGTAAAAAAAATATTTTCATAGTCGTCTTTACAATGTCTTCTTATTCATACATAAAATTTAATTATAATAAAATTATTGCATCGTCCTATTTGCAACGTGTGTGTGCAGCGGGGCGCACATCTCTATGGAGGTTTACTTGTAAACATGCCTGTGCCTGTAAAGGCCAGAGGTTATTTTGGTTTCCTCTTTTATTTTCAACCTTACTAATTGTTCTTTGAGACAGAACTCGAATCTCACTGATATGCTAGAATTCTTTCTGCTAAAAAAATCATTACTAAGATCAGGGACCCATGTCACTGCATTCAGATTTTTGAGTGAACCCTGGAGATGCAAACACAGGTCCTTAAGCTTGCTGGGCAAGTAGACTACTCACGGAGCCAATTCCCAGACTCTTATTTAAATTAGTCTCTGTGTATTCCGAACCATCCTTCTCAGCTATAGAAATATTCAACTCAATGTCTAAATGATGTGACATTAAGAACAGTGGGTAAACTTACGATAATTCAGTGGCAACTATAATGGTTGTATGGGAGGGCTTACCCATAGGCTCATGTATCTGAATATCCATCCCCAGGATAGAATGTTTAGGAAGGAATTAGGAGTTGTGACCTTATTTGAGTATGTGGGCTATGATATAAAAAAACAACTCCAGGTCCAGTTTATGTTTCTCTCTGCCTGCTGCCTGGAATTTGGGATGTAAGCATTTAGGTATTGCTCCATTCATGCCTGCCTTCTGGCTACCACACTCTCCATCATCAAAAGTGGCAACGGACTAAGCCTCTATATTATAAACAAGGCCTCAATTAAATGTTTTCAGTTATAAGCTACCTTGGCCACGGTGTCTCTTTGCAGCAATAGAACAGTAACTCAGATGGTAATTCAAAGAGAAGTAGTGTATAGTATAGGCACATGACATCTCTCAAGTCCATGTAACCATGCTGTGAAGAAATAGCATGTTCATTTTACCTGTGTCTATACACATCCCTGCTTGAACAATGAACTGAAAAAAAGTTAGAATTTTAGAACTTAAAAAGTTAATGATATGCTTTTATTTATTTAGTGTTTCTTTTTTCCTTCCTCTCTCTCTGCCTTTCTCTCTCTCTCTCTCTCTCTCTCTCTCTCTCTCTCTCTCTCTCTCGTGTGTGTGTGTGTGTGTGTGTGTGTGTGTGTGATGCCTCTTAAGTAGAGGTCAAGACAGGACAGCTTGCAGGAATCAGTTCTCTCCTTCTGTTTTGTGCAACCCAGGGATTGAGTTCAGGTAATTTAGTTTTGTGACAGGTACCTAAACCCCCTGCACTATCAAATCCCTGAGCTTTAGTGAGAACTATTTGACCACACAAGTCCTGAATTTGGCTTTTAGAAAAAAATACAGGCACTCCCAACTTCTGAATATGTACAGAAAAAAAGGAAAGGAGGTAGATAAACAATTTCTACCTTTTGTTCTTGATGAGTAGATTCAAGACTTTTCATGTGCAGTCTTTATCCTTTGTGATATACATATCAACTGTAGATTTTTATTCTTTGAATTTTGGCCAGGTGTGGATTTTTATAACAATATCCACCCATTGCAGAAAGAATCTTCTTAGATGAGGGGTGAGAGCTACACTTACCATTGGTAAAGATATGCATGTGGAATACAGTTAAAAATTATATTGGTTCAGGAAACGACAACTGTAGGTTCTCTGTCAGGTCTATAACCTTTTTATTAGGTAATTCTAATACATAGTCAAATTCATGTATAAGTTGATGAAAATTCAGTCAACACATGAGTACAGGTACCTTAATTTTCTTACTAGCTCTGAAGATAAATGCTAGCTTCCTCTAGTCAAGTGAGAGTCTAGTCCTTTTCAAAGCAAACTTTATTTCTTATTATATAGTTCAACTATGGATTCCATATGCAGAATTTAATGGATGATCATATTTAACAAGTAATGAGTCTGCCTACTTGGATTACAAAGGTATAAAACTGTGTCTCTGATATCTCTCTGCATTATATTCCATGACAATTACTTCTTGTTATATCTATCCTTTTGTGTATGCACGTATATGCAATGCATATGCTTGAGTATGTGTACAATGCACATATTGAAGTCATAAGACTCTTTGCAGCTAAAATTATGTTCTGTTTCCCTCTTTCCATCATATGCATCCCAAGAAACAGATTCAAGTTTAAAGAATTGCAACAGCCACCTATACACACTGTTTCATCTCACTGGCCTATCTGTCTATATTAAGAGTTATTGCTCCATCTCAATTGAGTAAATGAGATGTTAGGATCTGAATTGGCAATTGTAATGGTGTCCTAAATAATTTCATTTTTATGGAGCAGTTTTTGCCTCTAGCACAAGTCACTCTTAAGCCTGTTTTACACAAATAGTGGCACAGACATCAAACACAGTTTCATTCTGGGTAACTATTCTCTGCATTTAAGTGTCCTTAAATTTGCTAATGAGGTTTCTCTTATAATTAGAAGTAAACTGCTGTTTCTATTCTCTTGCCTACTCCCTCCTTCTTCTATACCTGTCTCTACCTTGCTAATCATTTTTTTTTGTTTTTTAGCATTTAACAGTATCTGAAAATTCTTAAATTAAATGAATTTTATTCAAGCTTGAAATTTTATTCTTTTTTCCCTCTAAAACCGCAATCACTGATTACTTGTAAGTCATCAGTAAAGTATAGTTGTAGAGTAGCCTTTCCTTCAGTACAGGAATTGATCACTGAATGTTTGATTTTGAATCAGATTTTCATTAATGGGTATTGTTCATTAGCTCTGATGTGCTCACAGCGGCAATGGTGTATAGGTTTGAATTTCCATATAACTGCTTTTGAAGAGGGGATTTGGGGAAATGACTGTGCTATGGAGGATCACTTCTAACGAATGGGCTAATCCATAGATAGGTTCTATACTTAACTGGATGCTGGGAAGTGAAAAACATTGGGAACTAGTGGGCCTTTGGAAGCAAGGTTCTGTGTTCCATGTTTTTATAAGCTTTTCAACTCACTCTCCCTCTCTCCTTGCTATTGCTATCTCCCTCCATCTCTTTCTCTTTTCCTCTTTCCCTCTCTTTCTTTTTATCTTCTACCCCACTCTCTTTCTCCCTCCCTCCCCTCTGCTGGTAGTGAATGTGTTTTTTCATCCACCTGCTTCTGACTAGGCTGCATTGCCATACCACAGACAAAGATTCAGTGAAGCCGTATGATTGATGGTAGACTGAAATATCTGGAACTCTGGCCCAAATGCTTTTTTTTCTCCTTTAAGGTGATTGTTTTCATCTATGTTTGCCACAGCAACTGGAAGCTAACTTGCATAGTTAACAAATAGCTAACCCTGCCATAATATATGAGAGGAAAATGGATATTTATTCAGTGTGAATTATAGGACGACGGCTCAAAGCTGTGTATCTTGCAGAATTATTCTTATGAGAGATTATTGCCCCTCAAATATTTATGTCATTCTTTCTTCTTAGCATGCTATCCTTCAAGTTTCCAATAATTGCACTTGAAAAATGTATATTATGCAATTAATATAGACAATTTAATACTCTAACTAGAGTGGGAGGGTTTTGGCACCTGCTTTAAATCTCAAGAGGTCAGTGAAACTTTTAATAACCAAGAAGTCCACACATCTCAAGCAGTAGTATTGGGGGAAAGTCTGGGAATATGTAGCAGAAGTCTGTATGCACAAATAATAAAGCAGATTATTAGATAACCTAAAATAAGCAATCCCTGAAGAATGACCATATATTTATTAGTAACTTTATGAGTCACCCTGAAGACTCTCTACTATTTAGAGAGAGAATATCTGGATTAGAAGATTTGCATTTAAATGGCCTATTCCCCCTTGCAGTTACAGGCTTCTGCATAGGACAAAACCACCCTTTCTTTGTGGAGCACATCCATAAAAGGTCCTAATAAATTCCACCATTGTGATGAACCCAGAGTTTATCAAAGGACTTTTAAGCTGTTCTGACAGACTCAACTGAAATAGGGTTTCCTCTATTTCCTTGCGGGAGTTTTTAAATAAATTTAGGATAATTAGCAATTTCCCTATAGGCCATCATTTTAAGTTTGAGGAAAATTACCATTCATCTTAGCAAATTAAGCAAAAACGTGTACTTTGAAACCAAAATACTAACTTCAATAAGAAAATAGGCAATAGTTTCACAGTTACATAAGTTATCATCCCTTGATTGTATGCCTGCCAGTCTGTGGTCCCAGAAATTAAGCAAATGGAAAACCAAAGAGAATATGACTTGAAATCTTAGAGTTAAAGGATTCCTATTTAGATGTGGAAACCAGGCCCCTTTCCCCTGGGACTTTGAAAGCGTTTCTCAGGTGACCTGGTGTTATATCTTAATCTTAAAAATAATTTGTGTAATGACAAATGACAGATATATATCTGGAATAAATCTAATGGTATATATGTTATATATGTATATATAATATTGCCATTACACACACACATATAGAATGAAGATGGTTCTGTACTAGAAGAGGGCACATAAAGAGAAATAGCTATTTTTGCTGGATTGGTAGAAGCATAATGCAGTGATGTAAGAGACTATGATATTGTATGTGTTCACATACACAGTGTTTTTTGGGAGGTAACTTGTGTAGTGCTTCTTCCTTTATGTTTTCTCCAAACCATCCTATAACCACCTGTATTATATTTGAGACAGATCATATTTTTTCCTTAGAAAGAAATGAAATAGAGTCCAAAAAAATCACATAGCAGTCGGTGGGATTCAATATTATAAATATCTCAAAACTATGAAGTTTCTGAAATAAAAGTGCTGGAAAAACAATGCCAATGATAAAGATTATTAAGTTCAGTTGACTTCTTATATAATAGCAAAAGATAAAATGTATTGTACTTGAGACTAAAAAGAAAGAAAGGGAGGGATGATAGGGTCAAAAGGGTGATCAAAAGGTGGTATTCTTTATTAATATGAGAAGGGATGAAGAGATGATCTTAATATAACACTACTATATAAACATCTTAAAATAAAAATGACAGTGGACTATAAATAATATCTTAAAATGATGGACCAATGACATTGGAAAAAAATGAGAAGTCATATGCAAAGAGAGGATGGTACCTGAAGAACACTATTCAAAGTTAAACTCCGGGCTTCACATAATCACAGCCATGCACATATGTGCCCCTCAACACATAAACTTGCACACACACACACACACATACAAACACCAATGAGTAGGTTTAACAAAGTTCTGTATGCCATTATCTTTCAGGTAATCAATGAAACATTTAAGAAATTCTTCTGATGAATATCTTGCATATCACCATAGAACCTTCATCTGGTGATGGATGGAGATAGAGACAGAGACCCACACTGGAGCACTGGACTGAGCTCCCAAGGTTCCAATGAGAAGCAGAAGGAGGGAGAACATGAGTAAAGAAGTCAGGACCACGAAGGATGCACCCACCCACTGAGACAGTGGGGCTGATCTACTGGGAGCTCACCAAGGCCAGCTGGACTGTGACTGAAAAAGCATGGGATTAACTGGACTCTCTGAACATGGCAAACAATGAGGGCTGATGAGACGCCAAGGACAATGGCACGGGGTTTTGATCCTACTTAATGTGCTGGCTTTGTGGGAGCCTAGCCAGTTTGGATGTTCACCTTCCTAGATATGGACAGAGTGGGGAGGACCTAGGACTTACCACAGGACAGGGAACCCTGACTGCTCTTTGGACTGGAGAGGGAGGGGAGGAGGGGGAGGAGGGGAGAAGGGTGGGAGGAGGGGGAGGGAAATGGGAGGCTGGGAGGAGGTGGAAACTTGTTTTTTTTTTCCCTTTCTCAATAAAAAAGAAAGAAAAAAAAAAGAAATTCTTCTGAAGTCACATGGTCAGCAGTTTGACAACAATTAGGCAAAACATTCTCTGCAACATTCTACAAACATACAATCTATTAAACATAATCCACATTACTAAATCAAAAATGCTTGTTGAATAAATTGTTTTATATAATAAATAACCCATAGAAATTCTTTGAAAGCAGTGATGCTGGACAGGGCAACATGATAGGAGAAAAAGTATCCCAAGAGCAGGCAAAATAGTCAAGAGACTCACCTGCGCTCACTGGTAGGAGTCCCAGAAAACCACAAAACAAACAGCAATAATATGTACACAGAAGAATTAGTGGTGACCCATATAAATCCCATACTTGCCACTTCAGTCTCAGAGCCCATGTGATTCCTGCTTAGGACAGTCAGGGGGGCATGTTCTCTTGGTGTCCCACATCCTTTTTTGACTCCTACAATCTTTCCACTCCATCTTCAACTTTGTTCCTGGATTTCCAAGAGTAGGGACCTTATGAAGACCTCCAATTCATACATTCTTTCTGCATAATCTCAGGCTGTAGGTCTCTGCACCTGTTTCCATCTTCTGATGGAGGAAGCCTCTATAATGAGAAAAAAACTCAATGTTCTATTAGTATAGTAGAATAGCATATCTTACATTTATTCAAGTCAAGCTTTCACTGGGTAGGTAGATTACTGATGTTGTAAACT
Organism: Microtus pennsylvanicus; assembly: GCF_037038515.1. Taxonomy (NCBI): domain Eukaryota; kingdom Metazoa; phylum Chordata; class Mammalia; order Rodentia; family Cricetidae; genus Microtus; species Microtus pennsylvanicus. The sequence continues at coordinate 101,773,662 of NC_134584.1, forward strand.
AAGGTTTATACTGAAGAGTACTACAAAAGTCTAGATTAATATAAATACATGTTTATATAATATTATTCGATTATGTTTGCCAGAATAGACCAAAAGTGACTTCAGTTTGAGCAGTAGTGAACAACCTATCATTGCTTCTTAGAATCTTTTATCACCCAAAAGACCAAGGGGTCTTGATGACATAGCCAATTCTGCTACAAGGCAAGGAAAGTAAAATATTAGGCCAGAAACCTAGAATATTCAAGTGTTAAGTGAACCACAGAATAAAAAGAACAATGAAAGAAAAGGACATAAGAACCTTTAAAAGCGAATTTATTTTTAAATTATGGACTGTTTCAAAATCAACATTAATAAATATAATTATATAACATTAAAAAGCAAAACAGAAATCTGGGAGTAAATGTAAGAAAATATAGAGAGAAAATAAACAGAGAAATGTGTACCACAAAAGCAGGAACCAACAACAAAGCCAAGTGACTCCTGTTTGCAATCAGACTAAGGATGGAAAATCCAGTGGATCTTTGAGTAGGAGGTCTGTTTGATCTATGCAGTGACTTAAAGGCCAGCCAGAGCTAGCTATAATGTAAGAACTTTTCTTCAGAAATATAATAAAGGCTATAATTTCACAGTGATATGTTAACTCTTAAAAGTAATATGAGTGAGGGAGTGATGAAGGTGGACGTTTATTTTACAGTTTTCCTAAAATTGATCCCCAAAACATCAAGGCGAATAAGTCTTCAGCCTCTCACAGTTTCCTTTCAGATTTCTTATTATGCAGAAAAACTACAAAGAATTCTACAAAGAGAAGAAGTTTGAAAATGATTAGGGATAAACTAAATATCACAATGAGAATGAGGAAGATGCTGTGTGTCATATGTGATATTTGGGAAAAAAATGCCTTTAGTTTTGCCCCATGCAGGAAAGAGTTGTAAAGTTGAACCTAAACATCAGTAACACTAGACCACACCCAAACTAAGAACTCTTTAAGATGATTAGCATCAATATCTCAAACTGTGTTATGGCATTGAATTAAGGAGACATCAACAGAAGGTAGACCTGATTCAGCATCTATATTAGATCCCACAGCATGGACACAGTCTCTACTCACCAAAGGCTGGCAGCAGTACACTGGTACTTTCCCTCTCTTCTGCATGAGTTTTATGAGGAAAACTCAGAAAGGAAATTTAAACCATTGCTTATAAAAGACAATTATTGAGTCCCAATATGCGTAGTTTGTTCAAAAAACAATTACACTAGATACTTTAAGAGGTTTTAGTTTATATGATTAAAAAAGTGACTGTCTCCTAATAAATCCTAAAAACCCTGTTTTGATCACTTGGCTTATCAATTGCTGATACTGTTATATTTAGCATCTTTAAAACTGCCATTGTTATTTTTTTGTTGATGCTTGATTTAGGTCAATATACACATAAAAATAAATTCTATTCTATGTAAAAATTAAACTAACAGAATAGAAAATGTCTTGAACTTTTAAAATAAAAAGCTGAGCATGTGAAAAATTCTGTATATTTCATAAACCTTGAATACAAAAACAAAACAAAAGACAAAATATGGTTCTGATAATTTATATTAGTGATAAAGATGGTTTTTAGGATGCATGTTTCAGATAAGAATAATATATGAATTTATATGAACAGAAAAAAATAATTGCAAACCATATTTGGAAAATGGAATGTATTAGAATGATCTGCATATTTGGAGAGATTTATAAATAGATTTGGCTCAAAATATAACTCCTAGTTTTAAAGATAAAATAACTCCAGTTTCTAGAGTTGAACTTCATTTTAAAATTATGAACTTACTCCTTTTGACTTTGCTGCCAACTTCTAGGTAAAATGTTTCAAAAGTTTACATAGTGATTTTTCTCATTAAAATGCAAATCAGTTTTCCTCAGTGACAAATATTAATTTAAAATCCTAATATGAAGTAGAGACATGCCTTAATGGCTGCAAATTTAAATCCATTCCCATGTTAAGATCTGAGTTATAGGGTTGTATCAAGTAAGGTTTGTGAAAGAGATTTTCATTATTTCATGCTTGACAATGTTATGTTAACTTTCAACGAACTAATAAGAAACAGATTTTAATTGTTAACACTCACAACTTATTAATAAATAGACATTTAAACTAATTATTTGCTTAGATTTAAAATCATGTGTGTTTGCTCGTAACATTGACAAAGCACATAAAATTTCTTAGCACTGAAATATCACTGTTTATGACTTCTAGAAAATTGGCTTCTTGAAAATGATGGAAATGATGAAAATAATTTGTTGTATTTTGTTCATGTGGGTATTTTTTATTTTTGTTTCCTTGTTTTGAATATGACAAAATAAAATTTAATAAGCTAAAACAAAACTATTAAACTGGAGTTAGACAAGAAAACAGGCAAAAGGAAAAGAACCTAGAGAAGGGACAAAAGTCAGGAACCTACACGTTCACATTCTTAGGAGTTCCATAAAACAGTAGTAATAAATCCACAGAGGATATGATGCAGACCCATGCAGGCCCTGTGTTTGCTGTTTCAGCGAGCTCATATGAGATGTGCTAATGATGATTTAGAGAACCTTGTTCTCTTGGAATACTCCATCCCTTATGTTTTCTTTTTTTTTTCCAGGATTACTTGAGTTCTGAGGTAAGAGATTTGAGGGAGACATTCTTTTCAGGGCTGAGTGTTTCAAGGCCTCTCGCTTTCTCTATCATTTCTGCTTGTGGCTCGCTATAATTGTTCCTATCTGCTGTGGGAAGATATTTCTCTAAAGATGACAGAACAAGGCAAGGCAAGATCTATGAGTGAAGCAGAATTTCATTAGGAGTCATTTTATCACTACCTCTTTTGTCTTTTGTTTGTTGGTTTTGTTTTTTTTGTTGTTGAGTAGGTTGAGTAGTGTTTAGTTTTATGCTAGAACCCTGGGCTATCTAGTCTCTAGGACTTATCCTCCCAAGCACTGTCAGGTGTATGTTGTTACGGGATATTATGAGAGAGCCATAAGTGAAATCAGATATTGGATGGTTACTCACACAAGCTTTGGGCCACCATTGCCCTAGCATATGATATAGGCAGGGCACCACAGCAGATCATAGGGTTTGTGACTGGCTTGGTGTTTAGTTTTCTCTCTTCATAGCATTCCCAGGATCTTCCTGTAGCAAAGGCGCTGTAATGTAGAGGTGAAGGTTCTATGTAGATACTAGTATGGTGGACTTCTCTGCATTCAAAGTGTTGTGTAGGTGTTGTTGTCTTCAGCAATGGGGCCTTGCTGTCAGTTTATAGACAGAAACCTATAGTCTTGGTAACAGCCTAGATTGTTTAGTGGTTCCCATGGGAACACTTTGGCCAACAAATCAATTTGATGTAAACCAATCTCAGTATTGGAAGCTTCATTTAGTGACCAGAGATGGGCAGTTAAGACTCTGTCTCACCCAATATTGATCTATTTAGTTCACCTTCACTCTATTAGGTTTCCATCCTACCCCTCAAATTCCCCTTAATATTAGTTATTTTTCCTCATATTATTTTCTTCATCCCTCCCAACCTATCTTTCCCATTGATCTTCAGTTCCAGGATCTCATCCATCAGTAACTAAATATCCTTTTTCCCTTTCCTAACAAGATCTATTTGTTCCCTTTAGTCGCTTATTATATACCTACCCTCTGTGCTTCTATCGATGATAGCTTGGTCATTAACAACAGCTAATATCCACATATAAGTGAATAATACCATATCTGCCTTTTTTTCTGAGTTACTTCACTCAGGTTGATTTTTTCTGATTCCATATTTACCTTCAAATTTTGTAATGCCATTTTTAAACAACTGCATAATACTCCTTTATGTTAATGTGACATATTTTCTTTATCTATTATTCTATTAAGGGACATTTCAGTTATTTCCAGCTTTTGGTTATTATGAATAGAGTAACAATGAACATGATTTAGCAAGTGTCTTTATGATAAGATAAAGTATCTGTTGAATATATTGCCAAGAGTTGTATAGCTGGATCTTGAGGTTCCTGAGGAACCACCACACTGATCCCACCAGCAATGTCTGAATACTACCCTTGCCAGTTTGAGCTATCACCTGTTTGATTGGTCTTTGCCATTCTCAAGGGTTTAAGATAAATCCTCAAAGTAGTTTGGATTTACATTTCCACAGTGTCTATGGATACTGAGGATTTCTTTAAGAGTTTCTAAAAAATTTGAGTTACCTCTATTTAGATTTGCATTTTAATTTTAATTGAGCTTTTTTGTCTTATCTTATTTTAGTTCTTAACATATATATTTTATATCAGCCTTTTATCTGGTGTATAATTGGTAAAAAAATCTTTTTCTATTCTGTAGAATGCTGCATTGTCCAAATAACAGTGTTCTTTGTCATGCAGAAGCTTCTCGGTTTCATCAGGGCCCATTTATTAATTCTAAATCTTAGTTTTTAAGATAACAATATTTTTTAAGAAAGTCTTTTCCTATGCAAATGAAGTCAAGGCTATTCCCCACTTTCTCTTCTGTCGGGTTTAATGTACCTGGTTTTATTGAGGTCTTTTATTCATTTGGAGTGGAGTTTTCTGCAGGGTAATTAGTTTGGATCGATTTGCACTCTTCTACATGCAAACATCCAGTTTTAACAACACCATTTGCTAAAGATGCTTTCTTTTCTCCAATGCGTGTTTCTAGCTTCTTTATCAAAATCAAGGGTTCATAGGTATGTGGACTTATGTCTTTATTCTAATCCATTGATTGATGTTTCTATTTTTATGCCAATACCATGCTGTTTTTATTTGTATAGCTCTTTAGTGTAACTTGAAATTAGAAATAATAATACCTTTGGCAGTTTTTTTTTATTATTATGCAGGATTGTTTTTGCTATCCTAAATTCTCTGTGTTTCCTTAAGAAGCTTACAGTTGTGTTATTAAGATCTGCTGTGAAGCACTGTGTTAGAATTTTAATGAGTATTGTATTGAATCTCTAGATTAGTGTTTTAAGATACCCATTTTTAGTATGTTAATCCTATTGTTCTAAAAAAATGGAAGATGTATCTTGTAACATCTAAATTTTTTTTCAATGACTTGAAATTAGCTGTTATCATGCTAGCCTTTCTTTTTGCTCAATCAGATTTTTCCCAACATATTTTATATTTTAGAAGATTTTTTTTCTTTTTTTCCCTTTTTTATTGATTTTTGTTGAGCTTATATATTTTGAGAGGGGGTGTTTTCTGATTTCTTTCTCAGCCCATTTATCATTTGTTTATCGAATCATTACTGATATTCTTTGCAATTTAATAGCTAAATATGTGTTACATGGTATTCTACATTGGACCTTGAAATAGAAAAAGATGACACTGGCAGAAAATTACTGATATTTAAAAATGATTACTTTGGTTAGTAAGGACATTGTCAAAGCTGGATTATTAGAAGTGATTAGAATTGCAAATATCTAAGGCAGTTAATTGAATTAAAAAAGGGAAAAATTAAAAGTATCTGTGTTAAAACTCGGTGTGTCATGGCACAATAGTTTACATCCTCTTTCTATATATTTTTGCATATTTAGTATTCTATAGACAGTTTGTTTTTCTGAGTATGCAAATGTGCTTGAGCATTTTGAGTCCTGGCATGTGTGTGAAGGGGAGAAGACAAGCTGTAAGACTTGTTTTTCTACTTCCATCACGTGGGGTCCAGGTATCAAACTCACATCCTTAGGCTAGGCTTGGCAGAAAGCACCTTTACCTGCTTAACTACTTGAATGACACAATGTAGCACAAATTCTAATTGTTATTAATAAAAATCCAGAGTCAGATATTAGGTAGTGAAAGCTGAGAGATCAGACAAGCAGTGCAGACAGCCACTAGAGAGTCCTTTTACCTCTACCAAATCCTCAGAGCAAAAGGGCAATCATGTCCTCAGACTGCATCCTCAGACTAACTGCTTCAGGCTGCAGCTCAGACACTGTGTCTGTAATTTTTAATCCTCTATTTTTGCACTTTTTATACTCCATAAATTATTTCAGTACAGTAAAATTTGCCTCATTATCCACCCTAATTTCAGTGCTTTTCAGTTTAATATCCAAGGATATAACTCACACTTAAACACTTAAAACATCTGTGTATATTAACTCGGAGACATTAAAATATTTTGGGAGCCCTTGCATGTCCTTGAAGCTAGCAGTATTCATTTTGACCAACCAGCTTCAGAGTTCCATCAGTCACTTTCAGGAAACCTTGTCATACAAACATATTACCCACGTATTCGACTTTAAATATGATCTTTGTTGTATGGTCTTGCAGGACACTGTATTCCTCAAGCACATTATGATGAATCAAGAGTGAGTCTTTGACAAATGACTCTTGATGATACAAATCACAAAAAAACCACTCCCCATTAATTCCTAAGTTTAGCTGATATGAAAACATATGAAATAGTTTATGACTGGAAACACAAAGAAGAAGTAAAGAACGTTGGAACTATGTATGTTTTACAGTCATGCTCTTTCCTCACACAATATGCAATGTTCATCCCTTATCACTTACATTCAAGAGCTTTCATTCTTTAAAAAAAATCTTAAAATGCTTAAGTAAACATCAAAAATAAAAGATGCTTGCATTACCGTAATTATTGTAAAGCTCTTCACAACAGCAGAGTTATGGAATCAATCTATATGTGTAACAAGAAATAAATGGATAAACCAAATTTGAGATACATATAAACACACAATATAATATTATTCAGTGATAAAGAATTCGGTGTAAATGTAATCTTGTCATTTACAAAGCAATCAAAAGGACTGGGTGTCATTGCTTCGATAAAATAAACAGAGATAGGAACATAAGTGACATATAGTCTTTTTTTATATCAAAGCTAAATATGTTAATCTAAATGTTGAATAGCGATCACTGCAGACTTCGAAGAGTGACATTATAAAAGGAGGTTATACAATGGATGCCAAACCACAGTTAGTAGAAATAAGTCATGCTGTTTGAAAGCACAGTGGCATAAGAATAATTTTTAACAACTTACTTACTTTGGGTTGATTTAGAAGGAAGGTGCCAGAAAGTCTGCATATATTAGCATATACACACTTATTTCAGCACTCTGAAGACAGAATCAAGCAGGAGGTTGATTGAGAATACTTTTTTTTTAGATTTATTTTATTTTATGCATGTGTGCAGGTATCTCATATCTCTGAAGTCCAACAGAGGGCATTTGATATCTTGTAGGTAGAGGTGTCAACCACTTGATGTGAGTCCTGGTAACCAAACTATTATTCTTTCCAAGAGAAGTAATGCCCTCTTAACTGATGAGTCATCTCTCAGTACCTATGATTGGTGACTTTTAGACAGTTTTAGCTACACAGTGAGATTTTTTTTTTATCCAAAACAAGGTGGAGGGGGAAAAAGAGGAAGGGAAAAAAGAAAAGTAAAAACAAAACTAATTAAGGTTCAAGGGCTTAAAGTAATAAGAAAAAAGTTCAAGGAGATTAAAGTTTTGAAAACTTAAAGATCAGTTAATACTAGGCATGGGCTTGAACATCACAGTACCATAGTCCATTATTGTTGCAATTACTTGGGAATAAAACACACAGGCTAAAAATCAGCTTGGCTTGGTGATTTCCTAGGGGTACAATTGAATAGAAATTGTCTGTTTATCACTTTCAGCTCACACAATTTGTCCTCTACAAATAACTTTTCCACCTAATAGTGATATTGTCACTTGACTGAGGTGTCAGATGTCTTCTGCTATTTGGATAAAGTCTACATCGGTCTTGCCTCTCACTCTGTCTTCCTGCTTTTGTTGCTTTCTTGAGAGTAACCAGCTTTTATCTTGGTTAATATTTCCTTTAATATTTCATGGCTGGTTTGTTTAGGGGAATTACTTTAAGTTAGGCTAATCAAAGTAAACAAAACTGGGGAAGATTATGCAACTTCTTGTTGTGATAATCAGTATGGTGAATATTGTTAGTAATTTGATTTATCACCAAATCATTTTGGCAATTACTTTTGGAATATACACATGAAATTTTATCACACATTTTGTCTCCTAATAGAAATCATTAGAGGTATATTCCTGCAGAATATGCAATACTTTTTATTGTCTCTAGGGTTATGGATTCAGTTGACTACAGTTTATAATATAAAAAAGGCAGAAATTCAAAGTTCAGGCATACAAATTAATGGGTTACCATGTGACCTGCACAGCAAATCAGATTATAAAATAATAACAGTGGCAACTGAAGGGCAAGCTCAATAATTAGGTTCGCTTTCTTTGCAGCTCACACTACATATATCTAGCCATAGATTCTGTGAGTTGTGCATAGGTTCTGGTAAGTTGCACATACAATGATAAACAACGCCAGAGTCAATGTTTATATGCAACTCTAAATAAACTTGATGGGGAAAATACACGGAAATAGCCATTTGCCTCTCCTCTGTGTATTTCAACTCTGTTGATGTCATCTTCTTGAGGTCCTCACTGAGTCAAGAGTTCCTCACTCTTCAATATCTAGAACTATAAAATTAATACGACTCCTTTGTTCATAAATTATCAGTCTTAAGTATTCCTTTATAACACTAGAAAATGGTCTAGTATCAATTCCATGGGTATATATTGTCTTTTTTCTTCATAGTATTTCTTTACTTCCACATTGGAATACTAGTAAAAAATCTAACACAGAGATAATTTCTACTAAATCTCGTAGGTGACTTTTTTATATAAAATTCTTCAACGTAGAGGTAGAACATGCACAGGATTTTCTGTTTGTTTGCTTGTCTGGCGGCTTTTGCTCCTTGACATTTGTGCTGTAAAAACCTTTCAACATATTTTCTGATTGACGCCTAAAGCACTGTTGAACTTGGGAAAGGAAGGCTAAGTGAATGAAAGTTTTTGTCAAATTGTGGTGGATACACATATAAGGAACAGATGTTTCTCTGGGTAAAGTCTGGGATTCTTACTCTTTATCAGTGTGCTAATCACGGAATGAATTGATCTGTTTTATCAGAATGCAGAGGGCCACAGCAGAAACTTCATGATTTGGAGAAATAATACTGCAGAGGAGGGGCTAGAGAGCACATCATCGCTGCAGGGCATGGCCAGGGGGTTTCAGAATTGAACAAAAGAATTGTGTCCCTGTTTGTTGATCATGGACTAAAGAATATATATTTCTGACAAAATTGGCAATGTGAAAAGAATAAACTTAAAACACTGTGAATGACTTTGGTGACAGAGAACACATGCAAGTCATACATATAAGTATACAAATGACTAAAGATACAGATGAATCTGTAACGTGAAGGTTTATTGTCATTTGGGAGACTGCAATGCTCCATTTATACCTTTGTGAAGGCTGAGCTGCAAAAAGGAAAATATCAAAGATTGTTAACAGTAATGATTTTTAAACAGGGATCATTATGTAAACAGATTTCTGGCGGGGGGGGGGAGAATGGGGACAAACGCTGTAGCCGTAACACATCAATTTAAAAAGGGGGTGCTTAGAATGGAGAGCAAAGGGAGATATTGACTGGTGATGGAGAACTTCAACCTCAAAACATTGACTTGGAACTTTTAAGTGGACGAACTGCGCCAAGCAGACACACCGAGAAACTATTGGTGGCCATACAGATTCACAGCACATCTTTTTCCTCTGACAAGTGAACTGAACTCTGAGTTCATATTGAATTCAGGCAGCTTCCAGGGAGTTCAGATTAGCACAACAGGAGGTAAAGCAAGATCAGATTGTTGCCTTTTAATGCTCTGTGTGTTCTGCCCTCAGAAGTCAGTGGGAAGGCGCTTGGCTGTTCAATAAGAACAGTGAATGAGGAATGGAGTCTCTCCCTTCTGCCACACAGGCAGACCAAACTTCATATAATGAAAGAACTAATTCATCATTTGGAGCTCATCATTAGAAACCTTTGTGTAAGCAAATTATTAACCATGTATACTGTCTAACACTATGGTAGTGAACTGCTCACTGCCATTTTGTTGGAAAATAATCAAATATAATTCAAATTTGTTTATTTTCTCCATCTCAAATAGCATTCAACATACTGGTTTTTATGATAGTAGTAAGCCTCACAAAACAAGTACGCTCATCTCAATTTTATAAAACTGATGTAAGTAATAAATACATCTATTGGTGTTACAAGGGAACCATGGCTAGAAACATTTTGATACTAAAAAACTAATGTGAGAGTAAATTAGATTAGAATTAGACTAGAATCATTCGAATATAATCTATGGAATTATATTGCCAATTCACTAACTTGGGAGCAAAGAACCAAACAGCAACCACAATGTAGAATTCCTTTCCACAAATTGAAATTGGAGATAGCAAAGAAATGTATTTAGATTGATGTTACTGAAATATATCAGTCTGTCAATGAAACTGTGGATGCTTTAGAAAAGAACCTAAAATTTGCAAAACATTCCAGGTATAAACATGCAAAACGTTCTATGTGTAGTAATGTGTTGGCAATCTACAAATTCTATCAGTTCATTCTCAGGACTGTGGATTCGTTTGGTGGCTATGTCAGCAAAAATATTGTTATAACCTGGGTTTTCCAGTTACTAAGACCAGGGAGACAATCAGCATACTAACGCTGACTATGTTGGTATGGTTCAAAGTCAGGGCAACAATGGTAATGAAATGATGATCTTGCTAAGTAGATACATAGAGGAAAGGAGGATTGGAGAACATTGGGGCTGCATTCCTTTACTAACTGGGAGTTTGTAAGACTAAAATTTCAAGACCTTAAGTACTGGTCAAAGGACAGAAATCTGGGCTGCACTGGTGGATATGATACAGAAGAGAATATACCATTCTATATTGTTCAAAACATTACTGATTGGTAATTAAACAGTATAAGACTAATATGTAGCAAGAGTTGTTTATTTTTTTCTGCTGTAAAATATATTCCATTGGCCTCTGATATAGGAGTTAACCACTTGTAGGGAATAAAGTCCTTAGGAAAAGAAACGTGTGTGTGTTTGTGTGTGTGTGATATTTTAAAAATAACAAAAATATACCCCTAGTGTAGATCATGACAATAGTCCCTTTAGCCATTGTCCAGCCCTATTCTCTGAGAATGTGATATACTTACTCTAATGAACTCTACCACTTTTCCCCGCTATCAACTATACTTTGTGTTTTATCTGAATTCTTTTAATGGAGATTACAAGAACCAGAATAGAGAGATAGCAAGAAACAAGACAAGTATAAACTGTGACACTGCTTACAGTAAAGGAGAGAGCTGAATTTCCAGTATTATGCACTTGACTTCTAGCGACTTCTTTATAAATCATTCCAAATGTGTTTGTATGACTTGCTGAACTTCATTTAGAAAGCCTACAAGAAAAATCAACCACTGAGAACAGTGAGTAATAGCACATATATAATACCAACACACAAACAAATGAAGAACAGAAAAAGGAAGAGAGAGAGAGAGAGAGAGAGAGAGAGAGAGAGAGAGAGAGAGAGAGAGAATGAAAGAAATAGAAAGAAAACTGTCATTATCTAGGAAATAGGTTTTTTGATGTTTTTTTTTGTGTGTGTGTGACAGAAATTTTATCAATTGCCCTTTTTCACAGTTGAATTATATGTTATATTTGATAGGGTTTTTTTAGGGGCACAGAACAAATGGGATAAATCAATATAATGTGTCAACCCTCTACATCTGTCTGTCTGTCTATTTATCTGTCTATCTATCTATCTATCTATCTATCTATCTATCTATCTATCTACCTATCTATCTATCATCTATCTATCTATCTATCTATCTATCTATCTATCTATCTATCTATCTTTATCTCCTTTCTTTCTAAAAGAATTTATTAAGTCAACTTTAAAATAATAACAGCAGGATCACAACTAAAATCTGAGAACCCAGTAGTTCCTGTGGATGCCTTAACAAATGGAATAGTACCACAGTAGCTCTCTACTGAGAGAGGAGTTGATAATTAGCAGCTGCTCACTTCACAAAACTGGATGTCAGGCTTTCACAATCTGGCACCAGAATCCTGGAAGTTTCCCTGAGAGCTAACGATCCCTAATTCACAACAGAAGCTGGGAAACACTTGTTCTGATATCAATGTAGGAACAGTCAACTTATTCAAATGATTCTAATTTCTAGGAATTTGACAATGAAACCTAAGTATAATACATGGTGTATTTTCTCACAAAATATTTTGATCATATTCTCCTTCCAACTCTTCCCAGGTTCTCTCCACCCTTCCTCTGACTCCCTGACTCCCCTTCATGTATATTCTCTCTCTCTCTCTCTCTCTCTCTCTCTCTCTCTCTCTCTCTCTCTCTCTCTCTCTCTCTCTCTCTCTCTCTCTGTGTGTGTGTGTGTGTGTCTCCTCTTTCACAAAAAAAATGACCAAAAAAAATCAATGAGACAAAAATTACCAAAAACAAACCAAATATGGTGTGCAAAAATTTAACATCAAGAAAATGGAATCAGTTTTGTATTGCTAAATATTCCTTGGAATAAGACCTATCCTGGTAATAAAGCCAGTGACACCCACTGCAGAAAACCTAATTTCCCTTCCCAGTATGTATGAGTTGCAAATAGTTTCTTGTTTAGGTGTGGTATATTTCTATGATGCTCTAATATATGGATACTGCATAAATGTCTTTAGGAGTAATTTAATGCTGTGTTGCTTTAGCAGATTAATAATTAGGTTTTCTCTAGGACAATGACATATCTAGTTTCAGGTTCTTGGCCAGTGTAACAGACGTAACAGACACAACTTACTTATATTATCAGACATGGAAAAATTGAGCAAGAACACCTTGCTGATTAGCATTCACATTCCTGGAAAGTACTTTGTACACTACAAGGGGAGAAAAGTAATCGCTGATACCACCCAGCAACAAACCATGTGACCTACAGTAGAGACTTGCCTACAAGATAGGCTTAAGCAATAGTGACTAAACAGTATGATAGTCACTAATTGCTTTTTGATTGAACCTGAGGCCCACTCCATGAGATGCTCATGGATAGGAAGTCTTCATCTAAAAAGATTGTTATCATTATATTTAAAAGTTCCATGTAGTCTAAATGTCAGCTATTATTTTGTGGACTTTGAAATACAAACTTTGAACCATATCTTCCAGTTATACCCTAACTGTCAATATAATACCACTATAAATGACTACATGTTCAATGCATAAGCCTGTGGAAGTCTACATTTAGAATGCCACATATGGTATTATTTACTGTACAGACAAACTGTCCAAAAAATATAATAGGTAAACTTATACTCCATAAGACAATAATAACATGAAGCAATAATGGGAAAACTTAATTTGTAAACAAATTTTGCAAGAATAAATAGAAGTCACATTTTAAAAATTGAATATAGACATAGAACATATAACCATTCCCAAAATATACTCATTACAAATGTCTAGACTAAAGTGCAAAACTGTGAAATTGCTACAAGATTGCTTGGAGAAAAGTATATTTAATTTAGAGGTCAATTTTTTAGATTTAAAATCAAAATTTGATCCATGAAATGAATATTTGTAAGTGGGAACTTCCTTAATTTCTTCTATGTAAAAGACACTTCATGAGAATGAAATTACAATGTAATTTATTTCAATACATATTAAGATAATAGTAGTACTAAAATATGGAAATGAACAAGTTGTATAGTCAATAAAGTCACAAAAGTCAGTGATAAAACAATCAACTCAATTAAAATATCATATACCTGATGCCTAAAATATCATATACTATCATCCTTTGATAGCATTCACACGAAAATCAACTTTCCAAAGATAACATATATATGAATATTCACTCTACCAAAGATAGCATACACATGATTGCTCCCTTATGAATGATAAAATATATGTCAATGTGCATTTTACCAAAAACAAATACACTTGTAATAAACACATTAAGAGAAGTTTTATATTGCCAAGAACAAGGACAATTCAAACTAATCATCTATTTCTATGGATGGATTCAAATGGAATCGTGACTGTAGAACACTGGTGACACCAAATGCTGAGGCAATTCATCCAACAACTTATGGGAGCAGATGCAGAGATACACAGCAGAACATTGGGCAGAGCTCCCAAAGTCCAGTCGAAGGGTGGGAGGAGTGAGATAACAAGCTAAGAGGTCAAGACCATGATGGGCTTACCCACTGAAACAGCGTACCTGAGCTAATGGGAGCCCACCAACTGTGGCCTGAAAGTGAGGGAACCAGTATAAGAACAAACTAGGCCCTCTGAATGGGGGCGACAGCTGTATCGCAGGAACAGACTGGGGGACCACTGGTGGTGAGACCAGGATTTGTCCCTACTGCTGCACAGGCTTTTGGGAACTCATTTTCTTTGTGGGGGGATACCTTGCTCAGCCTAGATATAGCAGGAAGGGCCTTGCTCCTGTCTCAAAACAATGTGCTAGACTTTATTGACTCTCCATGGAAAGGCTTACCCTCTCTGAGGAGTGGATGATAGGTGAAATAGTTGGGAAGTTGGAGGAAGCAGGAGTAGCGGGGGGGGGGTGTGAAAACTGGGATTGGCATATAAAATGAGAAAAGAAGGATTTAAAAAAGATCAAAATATAATTTTAAAAATGTTGAAGCAAATGATCAGCTGTATGAAATATTTATTATTGCTATTGGCAAAGCAACTGATAACATGCTTTGGAGATAACCTGGTAGTTTCATACAAAATTAATCTACCCTCTGTTATTTAGAAACTTAGTTTAGGCTCACAGAAAATATCATAAATACCAATACAAAGGATAATTTCATTTATATTTTCCAAACCATACCATAAGTAAGACCTGCTTCAGTAGGTATAAGAACAACTCATCTCTGGTATATCCATTTAATGGGATGCTGTTTTGTGTTAAAGATAAATGGGTTTCTAAGCTATGAGATATATAGGGAAAATATTAATTTATATTTCTTAGTGAAAGAAGTCAAACAGAAAAGGGTGTATTTTATGTGATTTTAATAATATGTCATTCCAGAAAATATAAAATTATGGGCCATGAATAGTAAAGGGCAAGTGGTTACCAAGATTAAAGAAAGAGGAAACGTACAGACCAATAGAAATACTTTTAAAGTATTAAAGCTATTCTGTGTGATATACTATAAATGGTTAATACTTGTCATTTTAGGTTCATCCAAGTCTATAGAACACACTACCCTAAAATCAAAGCCAAATATAAGTGAAGAATTCTGGCTGAAATAATACATCAGGGTAGGTTCATCAGTCACAACTGATATACTAACCTGGCAAAAGCTTTCTATAGTTCTCTTAAATTAATTGCAAATTAAAATTAATCTAAATCATGAATGATTCATGTGTGTGCCATAAACAAGGAAAATAAAGGCTTAGGAGACAAATGGTAGCAGGAGACACACATGTCTAAGTGTCACTGGTTTTTAGTTGAGTTCATTGAAAATAGTTTTCGGTTGACCATTTACTCTAACTTAAAAGGGAGGTGATACTAACAAGAAGCAACTATGGTGAGACTTGCTGACTTGAAATTAGGCAATTTGTCTCAGATATGTGTTTTTAAAAAAAATATTACATTTCATTTCTGTTTAATATTGACTGAAATTCTAACTGCATAAAAGAATAGCCAGTTTTGATACCAGCAATCCATTTTTACTTCCTCCAGCCTTGGTCTGTTCCCAATAGTCTTATTTCAAGAAATCTACTCAGAGAAGCAAAATGGATTATATGTAGATTTGTCATATTTGTATGTTAACTTTATTTATCCAGCATATTACATATTCCATTTCACTTCAATTATAGTGGTTGATTTATTTGTATTTTCTTCTAGATTCGTAAGACTGTTTTGGACAATGACCATAATTATTATTACTTTGTCCTTGCTGTCTAAGATTCTGCAAGTTTAAAAGTAATAGGATTGTATTTTTATTTATTTGGCATGTAATAGTTTACAAAATGCTTGCATGTACATTGTTTGGCACTATCTGTTGGCTATGACAGCCAATGACACATATGATACTATTTTCATGTTATTGATGGTACAATAGTGGCTCACAGAAAGCTTTTATAACTATAAGAAAAAAAAGCTGAGAGACATTCATTTTTTTTCTAGACTCTAACTTCAGTCTACATTTGCTTATAGCGAGTTTATCTCACACTCATCATCTCATCAATGTGACATATGACCACAAACATTTCAATGTGTGCAGATAAAATTTAAAATAACCCATATAGTGTCTGTTTTAAGGGGAAAATATCTAACAGTTTTTGAAGAAATGACAATGTCTTCAGATATGAATCTTCTATTTAAAAAAAAAAGCACTAGCAAGAAGGGGAATGCACCCAAGCTTCTCAAATAGTCACTTGTCCTGGCTTTAATTAACCGGCAATATGCAAATCACTACCTTCTGAACGCACATAGATTCCATGTGCAAACATAAGAGCATTTCAAGAGCAACTTTAATTTTCCTTCTTTTCATTCTAATTGACAACATTCATAGAGGGTGCACAGTTTGAACAGCGAAAAAAAAATCAGGAGAATTATACAGAGAGATGTTCTGAATTATATAGTATATATTCCCGTTCATTAAGAGAATGAAATATTGTCAATGCCCTTTATAATTTTAATTAAAGCTGTTGGTATAATATTTAATTGAGAGAAGTATGCAAATGATTGTTACTTCATGAGGTCAATGTTAAATAAACATGGCATTCTGCGAGTATGCAGCATCTCATTATATATCTATGAAGAAATGTTTTATAGATTAATGAATAGTGGGAGGTTTAATTTAATTTAAAATGTTGCTTCTGTCATTTTCTTAATCAAAGATATGTGTCAACATACTTGCTAGTCTGAAATTTTCATTCTGTATCAACATTGAGTTCTCTTTTGGGGGACAATTAAAATCACTGACACAGCGGCTCGCTATTCCTAACTGTTGTTGAGATTGAGTGGAAGAAAAGTAGTTGCAAACAGGTGAAATGTTTCAACGTATCTAAAGTGTCAGCCCAAGAATGAATGATCTGAAAATTTGAGAGCAAATATGACATGCTTTTTTATTCATACTGCACAAGTAGAGATGAGAGTCTGAGATAAGAAAAGCAGGGCTGAGAATAACCTTCTTAAACTTCTGTCCCTGTATACTATATATGTGTAACACAAGAGACACATTTCACACAATGTGACATTTGTCTTTTTCCACATGTTCTCAAACATCCCAACAACTTATAGTTCACCAAATCCATATTACTAGCTCCTATTGAATACTGTCTTTATGTTCTGCTTGTGGTATAATCGTTATTTGAGATCTTCTTCCCTTGTTGCTATTATTTAGGTGTAGAATGTCCCCTAGTAATCCATGAGTTAAAAACTAGGTGCTTGCTCTCCAGGAAAATATGGCCTGAAATAACAGTATTATCTATATACATTTCACATGGATAAAATGGAAGATAAATCGTTATGAAATAATTTAGTTGCTTATAACTTTTCATG
The DNA here is from genome assembly GCF_037038515.1 of Microtus pennsylvanicus. Taxonomy (NCBI): domain Eukaryota; kingdom Metazoa; phylum Chordata; class Mammalia; order Rodentia; family Cricetidae; genus Microtus; species Microtus pennsylvanicus. The sequence goes on from NC_134584.1 coordinate 101,791,141, forward strand.
AAGATAAATCTGATTTGTTAACAGTGACATAATTTAAAGATGACTATCAATTGTCTATCTATCTATCTATCTATCTATCTATCTATCTATCTATCTATCTATCTATCTGTAACTACTTCTCTCTCTCTTTCTGATTGATGTCAGAGAATCTTGAGGATGACCTGGAAGTTCTGATCCTACTTTCCCTACTTTCTGAGTGCAAGCATTATAACCACTCATGGCCCTAACTCCTTTATGTGGCTCTGGCATTGAGTTCAGAGCGCCATGATTGCATTGCAAATACTCTTTCAATGAAGTTACATTGCTAGATCAATCATTTGTTTGTTTGTTTTGCATAAATGAGATGTATTTTTCTTTGTTTACTGGTTGAGAAGGAAAAAAATATCTATTGTATAAAATAGATTTAGTATCTTGACTTTGCCTGAGCCTTGCTCATATAACTTAAAGATAAAATTTGTTTTAAATAGTAAAAACTATAATACATAATACACAAATTAAAGCAATACAAATAAGATTACCCCAAAGACAGAAAATTGTTTTGAAAAATAATATGTTGACAAAACACCTGTCATCAGCATAAGAATTATTTTTCTCACAGAAGAAAAACTAACTCAATTTTACTTCATAGGATATAAACTAAATCTAATTAGACTACAACATTAGAATGCTTTCTATGGTTATATTTAAAGATGATTTTGTTAGTCCTGAAGAACCTTAAATAAATTATTAATTACATGACAAAAGTCAAAGGAAGTAATTATTCATCACATATGAAATATCTAAACAGAAATTTAATAGATTATGAAACACACTATTTTCTAGAAGAATGGATGGATGAATTTAATTTTCTATTAATTTTTCTTATTCTATTTCTGATTCCCTTTAAGAACTTGAGATATTCCTATGTCTGGCTATGCTGGCCATCATACAAAATCCCCAACCTTGTTTGAAGAACTTTATATGCATAGAACCCTTCACTCAGCGAGGCAGGGGTGGCACATGCCCTTAATCCTAGTACTCAGGAGGCAGAGGCAGGCATATCTCTGTGAGTTCAAGGTCATCTTGGTCTACAAAGTAAGTTCCAGAATGGCTCCAAAGCTACAGAGAAACCCTGTCTCAAACAACAACAACAACAAAAGAACCCTTCACTCATTCAGTGGAATTCATTGTACATTTCTAGACCTACTGTTTGTCCTGTGGGTACTAGAAGAAATTCCATGACTTTAAAATCCCATATTTCCTACATAATAGCTCTGTAATTTTTGTAGGAAAAGCCTTTGCTACATTTCAGTTGCTTCTGTTAAATAGAGATAATACAACTAAGTAACTTAAAATTTCAGCACATTGGATAATGGAAATAATTGCTATAAAACGCTCAGTGAATGACGAGCATATCTTGTTATTGATGAACAATCATATTTGTTTTTTGTTAATTCCAATAGAAAATTCAGCATCAGTTTTTATCTATGACATTGAGAAAGAAGTCACACACCAAGAAGAGGAACCATTGGCCATTGATAAGATCTAGTGAAGAAAGAGTTATTTTTCTTGAGTATTGACCCTGGTAAGTCAATCATAGTCCAGTGGAAGGTTACATATCAGAAACTATATTCTCACAACTTGTAATTTATGGGGGAGACATAAAGATTTAAATATGAGTGGATGGGGGGGGGCTAGATCTTGGAGTAGTTGATGGAGGAGTGAATATAATTGAAGCATATTTTCCAAACTCTAAAAAGCTAATCTTTAATAAAAGATACAGATTTGATGGGATATCTAGATTGGGTAAAAATAATCATTTATCTTGTAAACTTGACCATTTTATTTTATCTTACCACTCTCCACACCCATGTAGGAAGGGAAAAATTGTCACCTGTAAATTGACCTCTGACCTCCATCCAGATGTGATGACACACATGAACCTGTGTGTGAGTCTTTTTCTCCCTTCCATTTATCTTCATATAGACAAGCACACACGAGTCTGAAAGCACAAACACACACAAAACATATACACACACTAATAAATATAGTATAATAAATATTTACTTATCTAGTAACTTCAAAGATTTTGTGTGACTCTTTTTCTACCTATAGTAAATCTGGAAATGATTTATGGTGCTGGGTCACAAGGAGCTGTCAGCATGGGGAGGATATTCAATAGTGAAGATTTAGACATAAAGTTTCTGCTGAATTCAAATGAACAATCATCCCCACCTCCCTAAAAGCTGATATTGGTCATCAAATTTTATGTTAGCTAAATTAAAGTGTCTTTTCCTATATGACAATGACGATTTCCTGAGAACTATGTCTTGTTGCTATGAGAGCCTTGTAAAATATTTTTTGTTTATGAAATAGACTGAGATGGACAATATTTCATAAATATTTTTAGTGTACAGCCTCCAGAAATTAGATCTTTTAGAGTCAACAGACTGTTCCATAGTGAAATGTACCCTTTTTACTCACTATTCCAAATATCTGTGACTGTGCAGCTTTGCCACACAAATGCACACCGTTGATATCTGTCAACAGCTCCACCTCCATGACAATTACTGTATCCCACCATTCGCATCTTTTGAGAGTTTCTCTCCACGCTGTAATGTGCTAGACTGTGGTACCTGTGATCTGGAGAAGCACTGATGCATTTGGATACTTCTAAGGCCGTCTGTGTAAAGATTCTAACCTGAGTGTTATCTTGCTAGCCAGGTTCTTTTTCCCCCTCAAGTTACTCCAGACACAGCAAAATTTTGACTCTCCTAGGACATTACATTTGAAGAACATTTATGACAGGAAAGTGACATCTCTAATTTAAAGCAGTAAGGAATAGAGACTTTTCTGTAGCACATTAGAGAGCTTGGCCGTTAATTTCAGTTCAGTTCAAACTTTTTGATGATTATAGCACCAGCAAGCAGGTAAACCTTGTAAGCTATCATGCCTCAAAATCTCTTGTGTGAACCATAGCCAAATTCTGAAGTTCAAAAACTGTGGGAGACATAGATTTAAATACTTCAAAGTTATTTCTATACCAATTAGTAGACCATCACAATTCAAACTCATATATATTCAATGCTCTATAAATGTGACTCTCTTTTTAAAAAAAAATCAAAAATATTTGAATCCCAATCTAAATAGAAACCTCAAAAAAGTTAATCAGAATACAAATTTGCTTTACTCATACTTAAAATTTTTACTTTGCATTGTTTGCTATCTTAAAAATCAATGCTATGTTTAAGACACCTTAACAGTCTTGTATTATGTGTAATATACAGCCATACCATAAGTGCAATTTATTTTCATTCATATATATTAAATGTTAGGGGCCTACTGAAGTGAAACATAGTTGTAGTTTAATCTAACAGTGATGAATTACTGGAGTGAATTCATGTAAACAGGGAAATTGAAATTAAATTCATCACACCAAGGAAAACACTTCCTACCCATGTAAATTAGCAGCTTTTCCACTAAAATCAATTTGTTTTGGTAAATTATGCAAAAAACCTCAAAGGGCCTAGGTAAGTAATTTATTATACTCTTGGCTGTTTCATAATGTTAGGAAATAAAATGTATTCACACAATATTAGAGGCATAAGCTGGGAACTTTAGTGACAATTTTTGTTTATTACAATTAATCTAACTTGACTGAACCATCAGAACACCCGCATTATGTGGGGCATGCAATCATTTTCTCTGGTCTTTAGAAGATGCTGAATGGTAAATGAAACAAAATAGAAGCTCAACTCTTCAGCTTTGAGCACTCACCATTTCCTGGTTCCTCCACCCCATGTCAGTAATTTCTATACAAAACATCTTAGACTTTGTATTTCTAAGATGAGAAATCACCTTCCAGAGGGAACATGAGAATAATGGTTGTTATGAAGATTTTGTGTATCTTGCTGTGAAATTCAAATCACAACACTTATTTTGAAGGAATTTTATAATGAGATATCTGCAAATCAAAGGTACAATTGGTATTAATTTGTTATCTGAATAGGGCTGCTTTGCATGCATTATTTCCTGCTGGACTATGAAATCATAAATAGCATTACTTTCCTAAAGTAATGTAATGTACAATGACCTCTCATTACTTGTGGAAGTTTGAATCAGAATGACTTCATAGGCTTATATATCTGACTGTTTGGTCCCCAACTGATGACATGTGGCCTTGTTATAGGATGTTTGTCACTGGAGGCCACTCTGAGATTAAAAAGATCCACTGTATTCCCAGTGTGTCTTATTCTCTCTCTGCTTCCTATCTGTACACCAACAGTTTCGGCTAGTGTTCTTTGTTCTGACATCATGTAACTCTAAACCTCTGAAACTGCTAGATCAATCGAATACTCTGTTTTATAAATCTCTTTTGTCATGACGTATCATCAAAAAAATATTTCCTACAGGCTAAGATTTTACCTAAAGTCTTTATTCATATTGCTTGTAAAATGATTTCTGTGAACTGAATGTAAAATTCCTGTAACAGGTTGTAGTATTTTAACACATGGTCCCTACCTGGTGGTGCTGTCTTCTTAGAAGGCTAAAGAATGTAGAGGGTAGGCATTAACTGGAGGAAGCAGATGCCTGATTAGACTTTGAGGGAAATATCCTGGCCACCCTGCACTATTCCCCTCAGATATGAGAAAGCTGTCTCCTAAATTGATACCATAACCAAGAGCTCCTCCGATAGACATGACTTTCTTGAAATCATGAAGCTTGAAGAATCCGTTTTCTCTTAATTTGTTGCATGTATGGTGTGTGCTCACAATTACAAGCGGAGTAACAAATAATGAGACCTTGTTATGACTCACCACTGCATGAACACTCACTCTGATCCCTAAATAGAATACTGAATGAGTATTGCACAGGACCTGTATCTTTTAATTAAGCTTTGTGCCCCATCTTACTTCACTCTTGACATGTAAAACACATTGCCTGTTCCAAAGTATATCATCAATGCTGTAAAACACGCCATTGTAACCAAGGTTACGATTCATTAATCAAAACATGGTCAGCTTCCATTTCAGGCTTAGCCTTTTGAATCACTGAAATGAAATCAGTCTACTTTAGCTTTTCTACTGCCATTTGTATGCAATGGCAAATATAAATGTTCAAGTAGATGAATCAAGAATCACTTTGGAGATATACTTTAAGACATATATGTGAGAGACTTTCTGAATTAGTTTATTTAAGGTAGTATCACTTCATGAGCTAGTGTCTAAAGCTGAATAAAAACAAAAAGCTAGCTGAGGAATAGTATTTCCCCTCCCCTCTCCTCCCCTCCCCTGCCTTCTCCTCCCCTCCCTTCTCCCCTTCCCTCTCCTCTCCTTTCCTCTCCTCTCCCCTCCTTTCCCCTTTCCTCTCATCTTCCCTCCCATCCCCTCAACTCTGCTTATCTACTCTCCCCTCTGTTCCTCTCTTTCTAGCTCATCTTTCTGGAAACCACCCTGCTTCCCAAGTGTGAATTCAATTGAGCCTCTACCTCTGAAGCCATAACTTCTCTATGATGGAATGTACTCTTGAATTGTGGCCATAACAAACCAAGCCTTCCTCAAGTTCTTTACTCAGGTGTTTATCACAGAGAGGAGAAAAGTTACTACAGAGGCATTTATTCCTATTCTTAAGAAGTATTTAAGGTGCTTTTTTTCATAGAACTGTCATTATTTAATTCAACATTATTTTGAGTATTTTTTTTGGTTTTTCGAGACAGGGTTTTTATAGTTTGTGTATGTATGCATATGTATATATAAATATATAGATATACATATAACAAAACCATTTTTCTTGACCATTTTTGTTACCAGATTTTCTAATTCATTCTGCTTTCTGCATTACCAACAAGGTTTCTATATTGTTGTTTCTGGTTTGTTTTTGCTATTTACTTATATAAGTCAAAATTAACAAACATAACTGTGAAATAATTAGAACTTTGTAGTGAAACATAATAAACACCATAACATTGGCCATTGTAAACATCTTAACCCATTTATAAATTAAGATAAATGTTAACCTTTTCTTTTGGTAATAGATGAGGCCTGATTTTTCGGGTATATTAAAGAAAACTGGTTATTTTGTAATTAAATGGCCATAATAAATGGTCATTTATTCTGAAATTAATGAAACTGCAGTGTCAACAGCGCTTTGTAAAATCTTTAAAGTTTCACATCATGGCTCCACAGGCCAGCATTTTGGACTTGTTCATATAATTTTATTCTATCGGCATCTTTGTAATAGTTTTGTAAAGAAAATGGTCCATTCAACAATAATGCAATGCTTTATTTCAAAGAGTGAGCTGGAATGGCTTCATATAGAATATTCTTCTCCCTTTAAAGACTTACACACAACATACATACAGAAAAGTAAAATGATAATGTGATACTATATCAAATTTAAATAATCCAGGATCCAGGATTTTTAAATGCAGCATTCAAGGATATTTTTCTCTTTCCGTTGCAGTCATTATGTGTTTATAAAATTCATGGTTGAATTTCCTGGGCGGTTCATAATTATGTTCTTTGCAATGTCAATTTTATTATAATTATCTTGAAATATGTTTAAAAATATTAACATTACATTTTCAAGTAATCACTCTGTCTGACATACAAATATAATAAATTATATACTTAACAAAATGAATAAAAACATAATTTGATTGCTTTATATAAAATTACATTTTAAAAATTAAAGCAGCTTCCCATCTGAAGTCTCTTATTAAGCAATATTAATATCACATTTCAAGCTTGTACAGCTCATTGGCAGTGAGCATTGCAGCTTAAGAACATTAAAAATATATAAAACTCATATTAGTATCCAACAACTCCTGGTATTGATAGGATGTTGCTCCATTTAAGTGGCCTATGAAGTTTTCTAAAGCTGAAACCTATACTTTTTTACTTCCCTCTGGTTGCCTCAGCTTCTCTCATTAATCTTGCAGTAAATGATGCTAATACAGTAGTTGCAGGGGGGATCAGCGTCAGCTTATTCTCTGCTTGTGATCCCAGTGGGTGTGAGGTGGGAGCAATTAAGACCATGTGTGCGTGGTGTTTTGAGGCACCACAAAGAGAGATTAATTAGGTCTCACACCATACTAGTGACATTTCCAATGGTGCTTTTGATGGGCCTGGTCCAATGTGATGGAGTCTCAGGATAATGATGGATAACTGATCTCAAAAGAAGGGAATTGAGGATAAGAAATGAAGAAAGAACATCTGGTGCCTCTAACAATGGCTGAACCATGGCTCTGGATAGTGGTATAGAAATGAAAGGTCTTATGAACAAACACGTACACACGTCACTTTGAAAGTTGTTGTGATTTAGCATATCAATGTTAAATGATAACTATAACACTATCTATTTTGACTAAAGGCCTTTAAACAAATTTATCTGTCCACAGTGCTGTGCCATTCAACTGGAAATAACACAGGGTTAATTTTGGAGCCTTGGTGTGAGCACGCAAATCAGCCACATTTGGACTCAGTTTCCTGATATTCAAGATTTGTGCAGAAAAGAAGGCAATTTGGTCAAATTAAATCCCCGTTTGCTTAAGGCTTTCAAATAACTGGATAACACTCTAATTTCAAACCATGGAGTCATTTATACTGGACATTTAATTTAATAAAATATATTGTTATATTTCAAATATTCTTTTCAAAAGCCTGAACACTCCATTAAGACCTAAGTATATCATTTGAACTTAGTTCCAAACAAACTTTGAGATTTGGGTATGAAAGAGCATACACAGTAGAGAAAGAACACAGAAATCATTTGAAATAAAGTTGAATGTAAGACAAAACATGTTTCTCGGCCACATGATCCACTGCCAATGATGACAATCCCATCATCCTAGCTTCTATATTAGTAAGGGTATCTAGTGCTGTGATTAAAATCAACATTGCGGAAACAGAAAGGTTTATTACATCTTACAGCTTGGAGGATATCATTCAGGGAAGTGAGGGCAGAAACTCAAGGCAGGAACCTGGAGGCAGGAGCTGATGTAAGGGTCATGGAGACGTGTTTCTTATTGGCTGGCTCGCCATAGACTGCTCAGCCTGCTTTCTTATTCTATCCAGGACTACCTGCTCAGCGGTAGCGCTATCCACCAGGTGCTGAATTCTCCAACTTTAATTACTAATCACTTACTGCACAAGTTTGTCTATGGGCTGATCTACAGGTACTTTCTCTTCTGAGGTTTCCCCTTCTCATATGACTCTAGATTAGGACTTGATAGCATAAAGAGTAGCCAGGGCACCATGAATACAATGATGGATCGAAATCCCTCTCAACTTGCAAGACAAAATCAGTTTTTCCTCTATTAAGTTGTTTCTGTGAGACATTGAATCTCAGTGATGCAAACATTCCACAAAACATGAATATGAAAGGAAAACTCCCTGCCCAGCTCGCCATCATATGACTTCTAGATCATATGCCTTTTAAGAGTAATGTTCTTCCTGGAAGTCTCATTTTTCACATGTTTAATACTGCTGCAACTATTTTCTTCATCTGAGACATTCTTTTTCCTTTGTTATATGAGTAATCTGGCCTTCATTCAAATGCCAGGGAGGCCAGTGCATTCACTCACATTGAACTTCTTCCCCATCTTCCTTCCAAATTTATGCATTTTCTTTTAAAATAGGTTTTGCTTTCCTATCACGGGTATTTTCTGCCCTTGAAGGAATAACCTGTCTGCCATCTGTGTGCACAGGATCTCCTGCTTGCCTCATCCTCTGCACTGAGCATAACCGCTTGTGCCGTATTTACAGAGTAAATTTTCATTTTGTATGCCTGCATAATGCATTTATTAATTTATAAGATCAATATGAAGATGTGTTCTTGGGTTATATTTAAAACTCAGATTTAGAGGTGGAGTTGCCTTATCAGCAGTTACCATAATTATAATAATTGCATGTGACATGGTAGATGTATATTGTGCCCTATTTCCTAAATCTCTGCATAAAATTAGGAGCCATTCCAGAATGAAAGAGCGGAATATACGTATATTTCCTGCTATGAGCAGATAGAGTATAACTTTATGAACCAAAAATCACTGTCATGTTTATTCTGGGAATCCAGCAGAAGCATTTTCCTCTTGCAGGTTAAAGCTTTCAGCTTTAATCTGAGTAAAAAAAGCAGTCTCCTTTTAAGCTAACATTAGTGACTTTATCTTTAGTATTAGCCAAATACAAAAAAAGTTTCAATATAAGTTTTGCTAAGAAATGAACATTGCACAAATAAGTGGAGACAGGAAAGTAATGAAAGATGAAAAGAGGTATATTCCAAGTATCCTGGCATTGCTCTAATAAAGAAATAAGCCTTTTTTTTTTTCAATCATTTCTCAGTATGTCTCCCTTTACATACTGTAGTCATGCAAAGTCAGCCTACCTGACCAGTAACCAGATTTTATGGCAATAACTTTTTGGCCAATAGTATATTTTTTCGACCCAAACAATCAATAAGACAAAATAAAAAAGCATTCAGCCTTATGTGATGCCTCAGTGGGTGAAGGAACTTCCTCCCAACCCTGATGATCAATTAGAATCTCAAGACCCACAGTGTTAGAGGAATTGCAAGTTGTCCTCTGGCTTCTACACAGTCGTGCACACACACACACACACACACACACACACACACACACACACAGGCTTCTGTTTGTACACACACATAAACACACATAAATAGATGTAATAAAAAACCTTAAACTCTCGAATAACTTTCTAAAGAGTAATAAGTTTGAGTAAAATTTCCTTAACCAAACAGAATGATCTACTCATGGTTTATTCACTGACAGCTAAAAGTCAAAATATTTGAGAGAAATAACATATACTTTTATAAATAGTTGCATTAATGGAAAGCATCTGTTGATGATATTAATGAGGATTGTGAATGTTCTTGTTGAGCATGGTTTGCCACTTTTTTCAACTTTAGCAAATAAACACACCAAACCAACCAAATTTACAAATGCCAAAGAGCTGATATCACAATTCATTTTGGAAAATTCTCTTTTACAGAAAAAACTGAAAACAAAGTAAATTTTGAAGAGTGTCATCATACTAAAATTATTTCCTCATAAAGGTTATAAAAAGTTTGAGAAAACAAACTAAAAGTAAGATTCATATTTAGAAATTGTAAATCTTCACTAAGCTTGGAAATGTGTCTTCATTTAAGATGAAAGAAAGATCTAATTCAAGGAACTAGGAAATTTTGGGGGAAAAACAACAGACTTATTAGAGAAACAACTACAAGCTTGGGTTTGGTAGGCAATGATTTTCAACAAGGCATGGTTCCCCTCCATGTGGCACTGTTGACTCTTAGATATGTGAAAATATGGTGAGACTTTGTTTGACTTGCTGAAAAGGGTTTGTAATTAGTACTTAATGGGTAGAGGCTAAGGAAGCTGTCATGTGTCCTCATAAGCAAGTGTCAAATCTTTGCTTTTATATATAGTATCTGTAATTGGTACCCCAGCTGTGAGGTGGGGGTTGAGGCTGTAGCAGAATTTTAGACAATGGGCCTATGTCTTAATTAGCCAAAGGAAAGCTGGACTTGCATAGCTTCTGTTGGCAAAATTTGTTAACTCTCCATCATTGTGAGAAAACACCTAAAAGGATAAAACGTTTCATTTGCCACGTGTTTTCAGAGTTGTGTGTCTCCGGTTAATTGATCTGGTTGCTCTCAGCCTCATCCTGAGCCAGAACATTGTGGTGGAAGAGCCTGGGAAGCGTAAACTGTTTCTCTAATGATGCCCAAGAGGACAAGAAGCAACAGAGAAAGGAGCAGGAACCAGCCCTAACAGTCACTACAACAAGGCCACATTCTTAGGAACCTCGGTCATTGAGGCTAAATAGCTTGACATGTATGTAGTTTAAGGTACTTTTAATAAAAGTGGAAAGAGTTGAGGTAATGGAAGTTGGAGGTGTGAATCAGCTACGGGACAAAAAGCAGTGCCATTTGAAACCTGAAAACCCCTATAGAATCATAAACAGTAATTGATCAGAGTTTTAAAAAATAATTGATGACACCAATTCATTTCATTTTACATTATGGTACATAAACAGGTAACTTGTTTAATTTGTAAAAAAAAAAAGCATGTGTGTGTGTGTGTGTGTGTGTGTGTGTGTGAGAGAGAGAGAGAGAGAGAGAGAGAGAGAGAGAGAGAGAGAGAACGCACATGTTCGTATGAATCACATGATGCAACTCTGCACGAGACTCAAGCAAAGAGCTTTACAGATTCTTCGGAGTACCTGGTGATTTTCAGTTTCTCTCTGACTCCTGCTTTATGTACATAATGTTGCCGAAAAGTGGAAAAAAAAAAAAGAGTGCTGGATGTTACCATCCTGCCCACAAGATGGCAGTGGAGAAACAGTTTCTAATGGTAGGACAGCGGTGTCTAGGCTGGTTGGGGAGTGAAACATTTTCTCTTAGTAATTCAATTTATGTCTGTCTATCAGAAGAGGATAAAGGGGATTTCGGAGGCAGAGAGCGAGAAGGAGATAACAGCATTAGTAGGACAATTTCTCTATAAGAAACAAAAGACAGAAGGTTTTTGCTCTATGTCACAGACATACTATTTATCCACGAGAAATTGTGTTCACATAATCACAGTGTTATATTATTAACACATGTGTGTGCTGGAGCAGAATACAATTCCTTAAACAATCTCTGTGACTTTTCTTTCTGTGTAAAATGATTTGACATGCTGACTTTGTTTTAGTGTTTATCTTACTGCTGAGTACGGTCCCATTTCATTGCTCAGTAACGTAGTTTTCATTGACTTGTAATAATGTGTCATACAAGGTAACTTCTTGGACAGGACGTAATGTTAATACTGAGATCAAAACTTTGTATTTTGAATTGTACCTTGACTTTAAAACAAGAGGGGTTTTCTTGTGTATGATTTAATGAAGAATTATTTCTCATTAAATAAACATCTAACAGCTTCTGCTCTTAACCCCTTTTCACCAAAATTTGCTTACAGAAGATGCTATTAGATTCAATTTATAAAATATGTATTTCCATGGGTGTTTATAGCAAATATATATGAATATATATGAAATATCCATATACATGTATAATGAAAAAATGATGTTGTTGAAGTTGCTACCTCATTAAAGTGATCAAACCAAGATAAAAAGTTTGGATGTGGGGAGTCCAAGGACCTCCCACCTCCTTCCAGTTCTAGTAAGGTGAGCATCCAAACAGTCTAGGCTCCCACAAAGCCATTACGTGCAGTAGGATCAAAACCCAGTGCCATTGTTCTTGACTTCTCAGCAGTCCTCTTTGTCCGATATGTTCAGCGAGTCCGGTTTTATCCCATGCTTTTTTAAGACCCAGTCCAGCTGGCCTTGGTGAGTTCCCGATAGAACATCCCCATTGTCTCAGTGTGTGGGTGCACCCCTCGCTGTCCTGAGTTCCTTGCTTGTGCTTTCTCTCCTTTTGCTCCTGATTTGGACCTTGGGGTTTCAGTCCGGTGCTCCAATGTGGGACTCTGTCTCTGTCAACCCTGACTGCTCTTCGGGCTGATGAGGGAGGGGGAGTTGATTGGGCGAGGGGGAGGGAAATGGGAGGCAGTGGCGTGGAGGAGACAGAAATCTTTAATAAATAAATAAATAAGTTTGGATGTTGTGATACTTTGAATAGGTATGTCTCCTATGTACTCACGTGTTTGGCCTCTAGGAAATAGCACTATTAGGAGGTGTAGCTTATTTGGAGTAGGTATGGCCTTGCTGTGGAAGTGTGTCACTGTGGACATGGGGTTTGAGATTTCATATGCTCAAGCTATGGCTGGCACTCAGTTTTTCCTGCTTCTGCCTGTGGGTCAAGATGTAGAAGACATTTTTCCCTCTCCAGCTCAATGTTTGTCTATATGCTGCCTTGATTCCTGCCGTGATGATAATGGACTAAACCTCTGAACCAGCAAGACAGCCACAATTAAATGTTTTCCTTTATAAGAGTTGTCTTGGTCACGGTATCTCTTCACAGCAATAGAAACTCTCAATAAGACAAAACTTGGTAATAGGGACTGGAATATTTTTATTGCTTTGACAGGTCTGACCAGGCTTTTGTTTGAAGGAATATAGAGTTTGGGAGTTTAAATTTAAAAAGCAATTGAATGCTTTAAGTGGGGCCATACTAGTAGAAGCATGGAAGACAGTGGTGCTGAGGGTGATTTGAAAAGTTGAGGCCCTGGCTCAAGAGGTTTCAGAGAAGAAGAATTTTAGTATGTTGCTTAGAAATCATTCTTGTGATATTTTGGTTAATAATGAAGGTGCTTTTGCCCTTTTCTGAAAAGTCTGCTTGGAGCTAAAGAGAAGATTAGCTCCATTGGCAGAGGAAATCTCAAAGCCACCTAGGATTGACTCTGTTACACGGTTATCAGTGGTTACCCTTGCACAGATCTACAATTAAAAAGAAACAAATTGAGCAGGGGGAAATATCAAATGTATAATTTTAGGAGAAAAGGTGTACCAGAAAGTGGAATGGAGGTAAATTCTGTGTATGTGCGCATTGGGAGTGTATGGTTGGGGAGGGTCATAAGCTGATGTAATTGTTTAGAACTCCTGAACTGCAAAGAAAAATTCTTCATAACTACATGGAGCTTCTCCCCCTCCATAGACTGAACTAGGACTTAGCAGCCAAATATCAAGAGGGATGTAGGAAACAATCATAATTTAACTTGGACATAGTGAGTCATACAATAAGGTTTTAACAGCAAAGGAAAATATTATTCTGTCTTAATTATTTAAAATACTCATATATGTTATTACACAGCTACTTCAATGCTTATCTGAGTAAGCACAATGGTTAGAGGAACTGGCAGGAAGACAGTTGATTCTGATGGGAGGTTGGGAAGAGAATGAGTAATAATATCATGCAGTCACCTTTATAAATGTAATCCATTTCCGGGTATACCTCAAAAATCATTTTTATGAGGAATTATCATCCCTTATACATATAGAGTAGAATTTTTGATCAGCGATGCCCCCAACAGAACAAAGGATTCAGAGAATGTAAACACGGAAATCAGATATAGAGTGAAAATAGACATTTGAGTTGAGAGTAAACATGCTTTTCAAATATAAAGAAGATATTTTGTAGGCTACTTTCTTATGTTATAAGAAATAAAGAGCCATGAATTCTAGACAACTAAGAAAAGTAAAAACACAGGGTAGAATGCTATGAGACAATGGTCTTATCCTGTCAATTATATTTTAAATAAATGCTGATTGGCCAGTAAAAAAAAAAATGGACAGATAGTTTTGTAAGAATTCCATTTAAACTTATAAGTCAATGAAGAATGACTTGGTATCATATGACAATATTTATCAATTCCCTCACAGGGATTGATAATAAAGAAGTACTAAGTTACAATCAAGATTAGGATATGAGATAACGCTGGCATTATCCATTTATATTTAGTATTGTTGTTTTATTTATATTATATTTAATATATTTTATTATAGAATTCACTACCTTTTATCAGGGTGAGATAATATTTATTTCCTAATTACATTTACTTAAGTTAAATACCAGTCCATTTTAAAAAAAATACTTAATATTGGTCATACACTAGCTCCAGCATACAAGGTTAACTGTAAACAACTGAATTCCTGCAGTTGTTCTTCCTACTGATTGGCATAACAATCACCTGGGGACTTTAAGTATATACAGGTTAGGTTGCCATCCCATACCAATTAAGTTAGAATCTCTGAGAAGTGGAGCCCTAGTATTGATTTTGCTCAAAGCTCCACAATGATTCTAATGTGAGGCTATAGCTGAGAACCCGTGAGTTGCAGGATACAGATTTTAAAGACCGAAGAGCAGATATTCTGAGGCAGGTACACATTTAGGTGTAGAGATGGCCACACACAAGCAGCTATAATGATATTGTCATATTAAATATTTCATATAGCAAGGTTGCTTTTTGGAAGAATAAAAATTTGAATTCCAGCATAAAAGACCCACCCTTGCTTTACAGATTGAAGAGTTTCTGTCGGAGCAGTTCCCACTGGGACCGTGCTCAGGTTCAGCCCTTTAGTTTAATTTGTCACCTTAAGAAAGCCTCTTGACTCCTTGATGCAACAATTTCCATTTTTATAAAATAAAAGAAGAGCAGATGTTGACATGGGTGGCCCCCAAGGATCTGTCCAACTGTAAATTTTGAGGAATGACTTGTTCCAGTTTCATTTGTTTCTAACGTTAATAATTGAAAGTAGAATCACAGAGGCCATAAATGAGGTTTCACTTTACTCTTTTGTAGTATATATAGCTTTTGAAAACTAATTTTTCTTCCCCTGAGCTGACAGTTCAGCTGGCAAGCAACCTTTGAAAAGCCTTACCCAGAGAAGAAACAAGCTTCAGTATGCACAGAGAAGACATGGCTGACCTAGTAATGAGACTGGCACAATTGCATTGATTTTCTTCTTGACCTCCCTTTCCATTTAACCATTTGTCAATACTGGAGAAAGGAAGCTGTAGAATATAATTTTTCAGTAGCTAGAAAAAAATATAACTTGTCCGACAAGGAAGTTGGAATGCTATTTTGACATAGACTTGGAGCTTCAAGTAAAATGAATTAAGTTTTCTACAGGCACATATAAATATTTTAAACAATTAAAACATTTTAAAAATATAGTCTGTTTGTCTGTGTGTGCGTGTGTGTGTGTGTGTTGTGTGTGTGCAGGCAAATGGTAACTAGAGACACAAGTGTTACAGTGCATATGTGGAGACCAGAGGACAAGTCTACGGAGGAGTTTCCTAATTCTTTCTTTATCTAGGCTACAGCAATTAAACTCAGGGGAGTAAAAGAAATATGTTTTCTCCATTCCCAATGATGCACTTTATATCCCTTTCTAGGGACAAAGATATTCATTCAAAGATTTCTATTTGCTAAATTATATATCATTAAGTTTTGCATTTGCTTTTTCTGATGTGTACAGGTTAATAAAGCAAGTTAGCTCATTTAACCAATGCTTTACTAATCTGTATACATCAGAAAGAGCAAATGCAAAACTTAATGATATATAATTTAGCAAATAGAAATGTCTGAGTGAATATCTTTGTTCCTAGTGAGCTATCTTAAGTAAGACAAAACTTACAGATTTCACTCTAAACCAAAACTACTTAGTCTTTCTTATTTAGAGTATAAGTAAAGGAAAATATGAAGTGTTAACTTTCGAGAACTTGGGTGTTCTTATCTGTCAATCAAAACATATTGTCTGTCAAATACTGATCTTCACAAAGCAATGGATATTGTGCCATTAGAAGATATAAAGAAGGGAGAGTTTTCTATTATAAAATGAACTTACAGCCAGGTGGTGGTGGTGCAGGCCTCTAAACCCAGCACTTGGGAGGCACAGGCAAGCAGATCTCTGTGAATTTGAGGCCAGCCTGGTCTATAAGAACTAGCTCCAGGACAAGCACCAAAGCTACAGAGAAATCTTGTCTCGAAAAAACCAATAAAATAAAATAAAATGAACTTACTAGAGAAATATCATGTGTCTTATGTATTTCATATGTATAATGTTCCTTTAAACTGTGAAGTGCTAGGTTTTAATGTGTTTGTGTGACTGAATGTTATTAGAATATTTTGGTCTCCAAGCAATGAGTTGCGAGGTAAGTTACTTAATGTACTATTTATTTTTAAAATTAATTCTTAATTTCTTACAATTTTACTGTTTGTTTAGAATTATTATATAAAAGTAAGAATCAATCCTTTCTTCTTCATGTAACATACATAGAGTTTTCATGTGTAATTTTGTTCAAACTTGTGGAAACCTGATGTTGGGGTGTGTGTGTGTGTGTGTGTGTGTGTGTGTGTGTGTGTGTATGTGTGTGTGTGTTTCAACATTGCAAATCTGGTAAGGAGACACACATACACACATACTCATGCACAGACACATAGACAGGTACACAGACTCACAGACACATAAGCATATATACATCAAAACTCAATGTGGTTTTATATTTTTCTACATGAATATGATCTTTGTTTTATTTTTCTGTGGATATTAAATGCCTAGACAAGGCTTAAACGTTGTTCAGCTGAGGGATGAAATGTGTGTACTCTATTTTTGAATCTGTAAGGGTCCACTACTGCTTCAGCCAAAAATTACAGCTGGATGAATTTTAATTCTAGGTTAGAAAAAGCGCAAAACCTTTCATTCTGTGTCTTGTTAACACTTGCTCCTGGAGGTCTGACAAACTCTCTTAGAGAAGTTAGACAGTTCAGAGAGTACTGGGGGAAGCAACAGATAGATGCTGTGGTCCAAAGCTCAGCCTGAGGCTGTCCTTCAACTATTATAACTCATGGATAGACATGCTAATGAGGATCTCATCATTGAAATGGGTTCAGCTTCCCAGAGACCCAGAATCCTAGTGATTGAATCACTTCCAGCAAAAGAGACTTCTTAAAGCAGAGAAACACTGACCTCTGGCCAATCTCTCTCCCAGAGTTAGTGAACATAGTGGCACTGTTATTTAAGTAAAAAATTGAAATTATTTACTGTGATAACAGCATCATGTGTCTACTTTTATACTTGGATGTTTAGTTATAATGCAATATATGTCTAGGTTTCTTCTCTTAATAGTAATGTCCTCAGTCAGAAATGCAATTATTTTTTTATATTACACCACCCCAAATAACATGAATATACAGATCTGAGAGCAATACAGCCAAATGAATACTGTGCAATCAAAGATTATGCTTTCTCATTGTAATCATCACCCTTGGTAAAGAATTACCAGGAAGAATGGTAAGAATATCCATTTAAAAGACAAACGTAAAAATTCGACATCAAAAAAAAAATTGACATCAATACATATTAGTAGATAGGCAGGAGAAGTAGCAACAAAACCTCTGCAGATCAGTATAAAACTGACAGATTCAGAACTGAATATCTGAAAATGCTATGCCAGGATGCAAGCTCAAAGTACAAAGACAAGGAAACTAAAACACAGCGTCAGGTGGCTGAGTTGAGGAAACGTATCTTCATATTTCCTTCTGTGTATTAATGGAAACATTTTCATAGCTGAAACTTACAGGATACAACAATGCAGGGTTGCACACAACATAGAAATAAGTCTGTTTTACGGGTTGTGCCCTGTTTCAAACATGAGTGCAAACATGCTTGACACTATTTTATCAATAAATTTTCTGATATGATTCGCTCAAGATACACAACTATGAACCTCTTTCAGTCGTAGGTTTCAATTCTTGCTTCCTTTAATGTGTCATATTCTGGGCATATCCTCAGAAGCCATAGTGACAATGATATATTTCCTTAGAGGAAATTGCATATCTCAGCAGAGGGAAATAAAGGATTTATGAATCATTTTTCCTGGTGGTCTATTATAATGATATCAGTAACTGTCAATAATCCATTAGCATGTGAGTCCTCAAATTAAGGCAATAATTACCTGTCACTCTCTCACTAACATTGCTTGCAGTTAGTTCCTTTATCTAGTCGCATTTCCATCTAGTAAATATAGAAAAAATATGAAATCAGACAGAGAATAAATAACATATTTGCCACTTTTTATTGGGGTGTTTACACATTACAAACATCAGGACGTAATTGCAAAATTATTTAAATTTAAATTTTTCTTTGATGTTATAAGAATGAACTTGCTTTCAAAATTGATTCTAAGATAGGGATATAACATAATCCCAAAGAGAAAGCATTGATAACCTGCTGTTTCTTGATGAAATCTGTACTGAAATATCCCAGCAAATAATTTATTATTTATAAGATGAGCTGGAGAAAACATATTCAGGGATCACTTTTCTGAGGGAAAAAATGGAGGATGCAGTAAAGAAATGATGGAATAAAAGGGTGAACGTATTGAGTCCACTTTTCAGCATGCACTAGTCTGAAATATTTTACAATGGCATGTAATATTGTATATAGATACAAATTTATGGTGATTTTTGTTTTACTGTACACACACACACACACACATATATATATATATTCTTATTTAAAGCATTGTAGGTCATTTAAATTGCAATGTAAAGTTTTAGTTCCTGAAAGCTATTTAGGATAATAAAGAAATACAGATTAATAGTCATTTGTAACAATCAAACTTATAGTCATATTATGTATGTTTTCAAGGTAATACAGAAATATATTCTAGTTAGATTGATAATCTTCAAACACTTCAAATACCTACATAATATGACATTTAAATTTTTTGCCGACAGAACATTTTTTATGACAATGAGACACATTTGTTCCTGGCATCATTAATTTACTTCAAAAAAGGATGATGGGCAGTTTGCTTTTTATGTAGGTTGCTTTCTTTGTGACAAAAAGTAGCAATCTGGGCAAAAATTATACTTGCCCCAATAGCTAACTGCATGCTGTCTAAGTTGGACAAGCATGGACACAAAGAAAGTGACTGCCAACCTTTACAAAAAACAAGCTAGTATAGTCCTTCAAAATTCCTATTCACAAAAAAGAGAATGTCAGATATTCTAGGCCTATAGAACAAACAAAGATTCTTCACAATTGTAGAAAAACCTTAGGTGGCTGTCCAGGCAGCTAATGTTTCTGTCATTTCTATAATTTTGAAAATTGTTTGCTCTGTTATATTTACAGTTTTCCTTGTTACCAAGGTCAGTAAAGAATCTCTCAAAAGAGATATAAAGTATTAAATGTTAAGAGATGTAAAGACTTAAGTTGTTTAACTATGAAAATGTTTTGGGGTCTAGAAATACTTTGGGTTGGTAATACAAGTTGGGATAGAAAGTGAATTAGGTCCAAAACTTTGACTTACCAAGATTGAATGGATAATAAATTATTTTCTCTGCATTTGTTAAATACAAATGGATTGAATACTGTGAATGTAATTCTTACATGATAATTGTTCTTATTGTTTATAGGTTTATCATATTATAGTATAAAACTTTTCTTTTTGTTTAAACTAAAAGGAGGGAAATGTTGCAGAATATTCCTTTACACTATGTGAAGATGTGCCACTGTGATTGTTTTAATAAAGAATTGAATGGCCCAGAGCTAGGAAGGAAGAGAGAGGATAGGTGGGACTTTTGGGGACATAGAGAACTTGGAAAAGAAGAAAGCCAGAGTCACCAGCTAAATGCACAGGAAACAGGACAGGTAGGAGAAGAGGTAAAACCACAAGTCATGAGTAGCATGTAGCTTAATAAAAACGAATTTAAGTAATAAGAGCTAGTAAGTAACAAGCCTGAGCTAACGCTGAGCTTTTCTAATTAATAAGAAGTCTCTGGGTGGTATTTTGGAGCTGACAGGTGGGACAGAGAAAGACTAACTACACATAGGCATTTTAAAAAAAATGTATAAATAATTTTTTTAATATTTATTTATTTATTATGTATACAATGTTCTGTCTGTATGCCTGCAGGCCAGAAGAGGGCACCAGACCCCATTACAGATGGTTGTGAGCCACCATGTGGTTACTGGGAATTGAACTCAGGAACTTTGGAAGAGCAGGCAATGCTCTTAACCTCTGAGCCATCTCTCCAGCCCAAAATGTATAAATAATTAAAACACATTTTGACCATATCTACCCCACATTACTATTCCACCCTCCTCTCAAATTCATGTACCTCTTTTTTTAAAAATTAAGTGGGACATTTATTTATTTATTTTCTTTTTTTGTTTATTGTTTTTAGTTGTTGCAAAAAAAAATTTCTGCCTCCTCCCTGTTTCCCATTTCCCTCCTCCTCCTCGCACACATCGCCCCCTTCTCCCCATTCCCCTACCCCTCTCCCCCTCCCCCCACTCCATTCCCCCTCCCTCTCGAGAATGAAGAACAGTCCAGATTCCCTGCTCTAAAATTATTATTTTTATCACACAACACACATAAGCACTCACATATATGTATAAAAACTTCTGAGTTCAATTTTGTCATCTGATCACTGGGTCATACTAAACACTCAGGGACTTCATTCTGAAGAAAACACACTCCACCTCAGCCATCACTGATGCCTCCTCCTCTAGGAGTGATCCCTTGTAAGTCCTTTCCCCAGACCTACTGGAATGTTACTGGTATATTCTGTTGCATAGCTTTTGAAAATTCTTGAATGCAAAATTCCTGTTAAGTCCTGAATACACTATTTCATAGCGGTCTTCTTGGTACTCTTTATGATATTTGGGAAGTTTATTGGTCCAGCTTTTCTGGTGTTTGTATAATAACAGAACAACTTTTATGGAGAGCTTTATTGTGCTGGCTTGTTTTATATCAACTCGACACAAGCTAAATTCTTTTGAGAGAAGAAAACGTCAATTAAGAAAATACCTAAAATACCTGTTTTTTTTTTTTTGTTGTTGTTGTTGTTTGTTTGTTTGTTTTTCTTTTTTCCGAGACAGGGTTTCTCTGTAACTTTGGAACTTATCATGGAACTAGCTCTTGTTGACCAGGCTGGCCTCAAACTCACAGAGATCCACATACCTCTGTTTCCAGAGTGCTTGGATTAAGGGGTGTGCCTTCTTAAGACTGGGCTATCAGCAAACATGTTGGACATTCTCTTAACTAGTGTGACTGATGTGGTAGGGTCCAGGTCATTGTGGAAGAGTCCAGCCTGGGCAGTTGGTCTTGTGTTTTATATATACATATGAAAAAACAGAATGTGCAAGCCATGAAGAGAATTCTAGTAAGCGGCAGCCTTCCATTGTCTTTATATCAGCTCCTGCTTCCAAGTTTCTGCCCTGTTTGAGTTTCTGTCTGGACTTCCTTCAAAGGTGGACTACATTTTGGAAATGTAACCCAAGTAAACCCTTTCTTCCCAAACTTTCTTTTGGCCATGGCATTTCATCAGAGCAATGGAAACCCAAACTAAGGCATTAATGCTTTATTTATTTATAGAACTTTGGCTAGCTTCACTTAAATATTTGGTATGACAAGTGTCAGCATTGGAATTCCATGGTTAACCTAATTATTTACACATAATAAGTATTTATACAAAATACAAAGGCCACTTATTTATTTTTATTTCCATACATACAAAGATTTTGAGAGTATGAGACACAGCAGGAACAGGTGAAAGCAACAACAATAATAGAAACGTCCCTGAGGTGGAGGATTAATAACATAAACAAAGGTAATGTAGCACAGTAGCCAGTCCAGCATGTAAACACTAAAGAAAGCAATTGTGTCTCTCCTTAAAGATCTCATGATCTTAAGGGGGAAAGGATTCTTTCAAAGTGAAGTAAAGAGAAATAGACTTTGGAAAGTAGCTACAAGATAATACAAAAGATAAGATTAGAAGGGTATGAACTAGCCATAATGTAACAGGAGTCCTCTAAAATTATAAAAACTTCTGAATTGTGAACACATAAAGCTTTTGTTGGGAGAAAAATCAAACGGGAAATAAGTACAGGCTGGATACCAACAAGAAAAGGAGAATATCAGTGTTTCTCAGCAAGGAATAAGGAGCTAGACACATATTCTTTTTTTATTTTTATATTTATTTATTTATTTATTTATTTTTTATTTTGGTTTTTCGAGACAGGGTTTCTCTGTGGTTTTGGAGTCTGTCTTGAAACTAGCTCTGTAGACCAGGCTGGTCTCGAACTCACAGAGATCCACCTGCCTCTGCCTCCCGAGTGCTGAGATTAAAGGCGTGTGCCACCATCGCCCGGCATAGACACATGTTCTTATAAGAAGAAATATTTTACTGCCATAACTACCAATTTCTGCTTCTTTTCCAAAATCTTTGCATTTATTTTGGCCTCTGAAACCTTAGGCAATATTTTTTTTTCCTTAAAACTTGATACGTACAGGGTTAGGCAGTATTGGTATGGGACAAAGGGAAAACTTGGGAAAATTTTCACTTTCTCCATGTCTATTTTATCTATAACATATTCTTCATTGAATGTATGTTTATACGAATGATGTTTAAATTTTCCACTATGAACAATAGATTTTCCTACAGATCCTTAACCTGCAGTAATCTTTGAAGTTTCTAGGAAGAAGATGGAGCCCCACAGCAACTCCACCTGTTTAAGATGACATCATGATGCTGATAGTGCTATTATAACACTGGTTTTGGGGTACCAGCTGCTGACATGGTGCACCTCGTCATGATGTGCACCTGACCAAAACTCCCAATAATAACTTTGGGGGAAAAAACCCTATTGACTGCTATATTTCCTTAAATAGTGTCCTAAGTATCACTTTTATTCTTTTATACACAGTCTTACTTCATCCCCAGAGATATCCACTTCAGTAATTTTATAATAAAATTTCTCTCACCATAAGAAAACGGTAAGTCCTTTGCTGTTTAGTTGCATAGCCCTTTCTAGACTTGCCTAAAAAGCAATGCATTTCCATCTCTTATTGAAGCTAAATCAAGTACTATTACAATTTTAATGAATAAAATACGCATCATTTCTTGCTCAGTCTAACATTACATATCATTATTCAGACATAGCTAATGAGTAAAGGAGGCACATAGGAAATAATTATAGTCGTGATTAGTAGTATTATAGCTATTATTCCTTGAATGGCTAATATTTATTATCATTGTTCTATATACTTTATGAGTATTATTTCAGTTAATATGTATAACAATCGCAACACCTACACACACAGACACACAGACACACACACACAATGTTTTTCACATGTGTTATACTGAAGTGTAACTTGTCCAGCGTAAAAGATCTTGCAAGCAGTAGACTGTAGCATTGAAGCCAAAGTTATTTTTGACTCAACTGCACTTTTGGTTCAAAATGTTCCCTTCATAACAGTGAGAGAGGGGAAGCCTGAGAAGCCATGTTGCTTCTGTCAGAATTTTAGTATCAGAATTCAAATAATACACACATTAGGGACATTTCTTCACCCAAAATAAAGCACTATGATTAAGTTGTCAACATAAGCAATAGTGTCTGTCCCATATTGTCATGATTCGGTCTTGAAGGGTTAATTATTTTCTGAACATAATATTCTAATTTTTCTAACATCACCTACTATAACTAAGAAACATTATCCTTCAATGTTCTTTCCCTAGTGTCTTTCCCTTCCTTCTTCCTCCTCCTTTGCTCAATTTTTTTTTTGTTTCTGACTTCAACATTTCTGGCCATCATGTATATGAGATATTAGATAATAGAATTAAAATTTATATGATAAATTGAGAATAACAAATTGACCATTCAAATGTGTGACAATTTATTTGGCTTTTATGTTTACTTCACCCATGAATAGTTTTTGTTTGCTCTTTTTCCTGCCCTTTCTTATGAGAGATGATGGTTCACATGGTGAGGGAGCATTAAGTTTTACACGTTTTGACTAACTCCAGAATAAAAATAAGCATTTTTTATGAATTCAGCAGTTCAGCTTGTATTCACTGTAAATATCACCAAGGATAATTTCACTCTTCAATTATTTTCTTTCCATTTTGTTCTACTCTTTTATATCTTGTGAGACTTAAATTCAATAAATGTTAATCTACCATCACCGATAAACTCTTCCCTTCAGGCTTTTCTGAGAAAACCACTCCAGATTGTGACAAAATAACTATCACATCTGTTAAAAGCATACAGTCATAAAAATATCTTTTCATTAGAGGATATAATAAATATTAGTGGAAAGGAAGTAATGAGGAAAAATGAATAAAGGAAGGAGCACTTTGATCTCTGAATGAACAGAGAGCTCTAGTCAGTGAGAAGCAGTGAGAAAGTGATTGCTCCTGAAATCAAACTCATCCCCCACATGGAAGCATCCTGTCAGACCACCCAAGTCATGTCCATGCACAAGCAGTGAGTCACTGGTGGTGTGGGCTTTCCTGTGGAAAATTTCTAAATGCTTCCTTGACTGTCCTCACTTGTTCTAGCTCTGTGTTTGAACAGTTTTACCCCGTGACTCTCGTCATTTCTTCCCAGACCTGCTGGTTTTCTGCATGTGAAGTAGACCCGCATTACTCTACTTGCCTAAAATGAGTAATCAGCATTTTGAGAAGCCATTTTTTTTGCTCCTAAAATGAGTTTATTATGGGTTTATTTTTCATTGCCTATCAAACAGATGTTGCCTGCTCTCTGAGGGATTTTCTGTGCTTCCCAGTCACTCTGGCTGGGTGGATTGCCAGATGCTCGAGCACTCTGCAGAGCTGCTCATGAATGCCAGGGAGGTAAGCGGATCTGCCTCAGTGAGAGGAAGGGAAATCAAAGTGTGATGAGCACGATGGGGTATGGGATAGCGTGGCATCAGAATGGAAAACTGCAAACAAGTACAGAACAGATGCGGACAAGCTCCGACTGCTGCGGAAGCAGCTTGCCGCTGAGGAAAGAGCATCAGATTGGAGTCAAACCTACCTGCTGAAATCCCAACCCTGCTGCTTACAGCCTCTGTCAACGGAAACCTTTGCCTCAACTCTAAACTAGAGATTTTTACACTGTGGACTGAGGTTGCTGTGTGGTCGAAATACACCCTTAAATACAGGAGATGATCAATATATATTAGCTAATCACTTTTTTCTTAACTACTATTAATGAATACACCAAGAGTATTTTTTCATTTTGTCCCAAAAATATTTTACAGATATCTGTTATCTAGCTGTTTATGTATGCATTTGTGTGTCTAACTATCTGTCTAGGTATTCATCTGCTCATAAATCTAAAATAGTACCTTACTCTTTAATATGTCAAACATTTATGGGAACATCGTGAGTTAGAAATTTAGCTATCTACCCCAAAAGATATATATGAATACGCAAATATATATTGGCTCATAGGGAGTGGCACTATTAAGAGACGTGGCTTAGTTGGAGGAATTGTTTCATTGGGTTTGGTGGCCTTTGACGTCACAAATGTGCAAGACAGAGCTAGTGTGATGCTCACTTTCTGCTGCCTGTTGATCAAGATGTAGAATGCATAGCTCCTTCTCCAGCACCATGCCTAACTTCATGCCGCCATGCTTCCCACGATGAAATAATGGAATAAACTGAAGTATGAATCTAATTAATAAAAATAGGGAGTCAAATATATTGGGGGAAACCTGGAAGATCAGAGAACTGGGAGAAGCTGCCAATAGCTTCCTACTTGTCTCTGTTCCTTCACCCAAAATAGTTGAGATCTTGTCGCTGTCCCACCTTAATACTTCTCTCTGCCAGATAAGTGCTGGGATTAAAGGTATGAGCCACCACCACTGGCTTCTTTGGTTAACTAGTGGTTAGTTACACCCTCTGATCTTGAGGCAAGTTTTATTTGCCAGAACCCGAACAAAATATCACACAACACTAAATGTTTGAACTGTAAGTCAGTCCCAATTAAATGTCTTCCTTTATAAAAGTTGCCCTGTTCATGGTGTCTCTTTACAGCAATAGAACCATAACCAAGACATATATATCTGATTAACTTATCTGGACAGTAGAAATAATAATTGCCAATAACTAGCTTTCTGATTCTTAGGTATAGTTTTTTACATTTTATTTTATATAGGCGTGGTTTTTCAAAGCTCTACATGCTTATTAATTGGATATTAAACTTTCACAAAGGTCCAGGTGTTGAAATACTGGTCCCTAGGCCCTAGACACATTTGAGAGGTTAGCACTTTAGGGTGGGAACCAATGATAATGAGTTGGATTATTAGTTGTGTTGGCTTGAACAGGACACTAAGTCTCCTTCCACTGCTTCCCCTCTTTACATCCTGTATATCATAGGCACATCGTTTTCCTCATGTATGTTTACCCTGCTATGATAAACAACCTAGTTGCAGTATCAAAGATAACAGGGAAAAGCACCCATGGATTGGGATTGAAACCTTTGGAAATTGAGTTCATATGAAAGTGGTCCCTAAGTTGACTATGTTGTTTCTTTGTTATAGTGGGAGAAAACTCACATATTCAACAAGACCTGGTAATTTTCTGCAGATAATAATTATTGGGATGACTACAGATTTTAAATACTTCTATTAGGAAATTTCATAAGATTTTAGTTTCATAAACTTGATGAAGATTAGTCTTATTTTCTTTGTGGATTTCCTATTGAGCAGTACTTTACTTGAATGTCAGTTCTAAAATTTGAGCTATTAAACATACTAAAATTGACTGTTGCGGTGATACACACATCTGACAAGCTGATATAGTATGATCTATTTTGACCCAGAGTCACAACATTAACATATTTCAAATGTCTTATCCCAAAACAGAAATACTAAACATTTTCAAACAACATTTCTTTCTCTATCTCTCTGTGTGTCTCTCCCCCACCCAAATAACACACACACACACACACACACACACACACACACACACACACACACACACTTGAAAACATCTTATTAGTGGATTCATCTTCAAACTGTAAATTTGTTCTTATGGCATGCATTATCTGTGGCAATCTGTCTAACTCTCTTTGGCCCCTTTGTAGAACTGTCACTGGGGAATAGGTATTATATATTAAAAGATTTTTGAGGCTAATTGAGTTAGTGAATGTGAATCCAAATGCCATGCTTTCAATGGGGTTGATCCTTTTCTCCTTTATGTACAATCTGTACTGCCATTTCTGAATCCACACAGCATGGACATGAATAAATTGCTTTGGAAATATATCAAGCATATTTTTCTTACTTTCACAATTACATAGTTCTCAGTTGCAATTATTTCTTACTCTCTTTCTCCCTACTTGCTACCTCTGTTATTGACTTTACTTAGAGATTTGTAGATATCTGTGTTATAGCTTTAGTTCACAAATTTAGTACTATGCTGAATTCATTATGATCACTTCATCTGGAAGATGGAATAATCATCAAATAATTGTATAGTGATATTCTTCACATGGCCTTCATTACATATCCATGTTTTTTGTAGAATTAGAAGAACAATACAGAGGTAACAATGAAGAAAAACAAAAGTCAATTATTTAGCTATTAACTAATATTGATAGGATATTCTGAAACCAAGTGTGTTGATTTAATCGACAAACTACAAAATGTTACCTGGGATAACATGATATCTTACACCCAAATTTACCATGAGATTTTTAGTGTAAAGTGCTTCATAAAACAGAAAGGCTTTAGAGTATTTTATCTTTGTCAAAGTATATTCTTTTTTAATTTATTTTTAATACTTTTATGTTAAAAGCATCACTGTTTTTCTCAAATTATCAAATTATGTTTTGAACAGAAATATCATCAATTTAGATATTCACTATTAACTTCGATGATTTGATTGTGTATAACGCTGTCTTCACAGTTTTTTTTTCTGATTATAGTTGAGATCCACTGTAGAATACATACAATGACACAGGAAAGACATTAAGATTAACATTTTGGATATCATTGAAATGATTTTCTGTACAATATTTGCTCGAGGTGAAAACTATATATATGGTCTTCTGCTCATTTTGATGCAATTAATAATCTCATATATTTTCAGTTTTATTACTGGAGATTTTGGAGTGTCCATGTATGTCATTTTCAATGATATTTCATCGTCTCAGAGTTGATAATGACTACAACTTCGTCCTACATAGTATGAGTTGATAGGAACTATGGATCCTTGAGAGATTTAAGTGGGTGTGATACATCGGTCTGATTCTCATTTAAGTTTTTCCCTGATTTATTACCAATATTTTCTTACCATTCAGATCTTCTGACTTAGAGACAGAAGAAGGTTGTCTTCTTCCTAAAGTCTTGTTCCTGTTTAGTTCTTTAGTCATTTCCAGGACACTTCCTCTGGCATTAAGTGTCAACATCCTCAGATATGTACCTAAGAAGCATCTCCTGGGTAGGGGATTAAGATGCTGTGCTCAGCAAAACAATGGACATCTTTATCTTTCTTGAAGTTAACAAGGCTTTTCTTGCAGACAATGAATGCAAATCATTGAGTCTTTAGACATACCCAAGGTAAAATGAAATGCCAAATTGTCTAAGTTCTACTCTAATTTGGGACCTAAGCAAAAGTGCAGCAGAGTTAAATGTGCTTCAGCTCCTACAACTTTGCCCAATTTTTTTTTTTATTGAGAAAAGGAGAAAAAAAAAAACAAGTTTCCACCTCCTCTCAGACTCCCATTTCCCTCCACCTCCTCCCACCCTTCTCCCCCTCCTTCCACCCTTCTCACCCTCCCCCCACTCCTTTCCCCCTCCCTCTCCAGTCCAAAGAGCAGTCAGGGTTCCCTGCCCTGTGGTAAGTCCTAGGTCCTCCCCCCTCCCTCCATATCTAGGAAGGTGAACATCCAAACTGGCTAGGCTCCCACAAAGCCAGCACATTACGTAGGATCAAAACCCCGTGCCGTTGTCCTTTGCGTCTCATCAGCCCTCATTGTTCGCCATGTTCAGAGAGTCCAGTTTTATCCCATGCTTTTTCAGTCACAGTCCAGCTGGCCTTGGTGAGCTCCCAATAGATCAGCCCCACTGTCTCAGTGGGTGGGTGCACACCTCGTGGTCCCGACTTCTTTGCTCTTGTTCTCACTCCTTCTGCTCCTCATTGGGACCTTGGGAGCTCAGTCCAGTGCTCCAGTGTGGGTCTCTGTCTCTATCTCCATCCATCACCAGATGAAGGTTCTATGATGATATGCAAGATATTCGTCAGTATTGCTCTAGGATAGGGTCATTTCAGGTTCCCTATCCTCAGCTGCCCAAGGAACTAACTGGGGACCTCGGCTTGGGCACCTGGGAGCCCCTCTAGGGTCAGGGCTCTTGCCAACCCTAAAGTGGCTCCCTTAACTAAGAATTGTGGTTCCGTGCTCCCCTGTCCAACCTTCCTTTATCCCAATCCTCCTGTTTCCCCAAGGCCCCACCTCCTTCCCTTCTAACTTTTCTCTCCCCATCTCCCCTTACCCCCATCCCACCCCATCCCCAAGATCCCAATTTTCTCCCCGGCAATTTTGTCTACTTCCCTTAGCCAAGAGGATAACTATATGTTTTTCCTTGGGTTCCCCTTCTTACTTAGCTTCTTTAGATTCACCTATTGTAGACTCCGTGACCCTTATTTATGGCTAGAAACCAATTATGAGTGAGTACATCCCATGTTCATCTTTTTGGGTCTGGGATACCTCACTCAGGATAGTGTTTTCTATTTCCATCCATTTGCATGCAAAATTCGAGAAGTCATTGATTTTTACCGC
This sequence comes from Microtus pennsylvanicus, assembly GCF_037038515.1. Classification (NCBI taxonomy): domain Eukaryota; kingdom Metazoa; phylum Chordata; class Mammalia; order Rodentia; family Cricetidae; genus Microtus; species Microtus pennsylvanicus. The sequence goes on from NC_134584.1 coordinate 101,821,164, forward strand.
AGCGTAGTACTCTAATGTGTATATATTCCATACTTTCTTCATCCCTTCTTCCATTGAAGGGCATCTAGGTTGTTTCCAGGTTCTGGCTATTACAAATAATACTGCTATGAACATAGTTGAACAAATGCTTTTGTCATATGATAGGACATCTCTTGGGTATATTCCCAAGAGTGGTATTGTTGGGTCCAGGGGTAGGTTGATCCCGAATTTCCTGAGAAACCGAAACACTGACTTCCATAGTGGTTGCACAAGATTGCATTCCCACCAGCAATGGATGAGGGTACCCCTTCCTCCTCAGCCTCTCCAGCAAAGGCTATCCTTGGTGTTTTTGACTTTAGCCATTCTGACAGGTGTAAGATGATATCTCAAAGTTGTTTTGATTTGCATTTCCCTGATTGCTAAGGAAGTTGAGCACGACCTTAAGTGTCTTTTGGCCATTTGAACTTCTTCTGTTGAGAATTCTCTGTTCAGTTCAGTGCCCCATTTTTTAATTGGCTTAATTAGCATTTTAAAGTCTAGTTTCTTGAGTTCTCTATATATTTTGGAGATCAGACCTTTGTCTGTTGCGGGGTTGGTGAAGATCTTCTCCCAGTCAGTAGGTTGCCTTTGTGTCTTAGTGACAGTGTTCTTTGCTTTACAGGAGCGTCTCAGTTTTAGTAGGTCCCATTTATTCAATGTTGCCCTTAATGTCTGTGCTTCTGGGGTTATACCTAAGAAGCGATCACCTGTGCCCATCTGTTGTAGGGTATTTCCCACTTTCTCTTCTATCATTTTCAGTGTGTTTGGGCTGATATTGAGGTCTTTAATCCATTTGGACTTGAGTTTTGTGCACGGTGATAGATATGGGTCTATTTTCATTTTTCTACAGGTTGACATCCAGTTGTCATGGAACTAAATAGTATTCGATGTAATTCTGAATTATGTTGTTATTTTGGTAGCTAGTTCTATACTTAACAGGGGCAAGTCATTTTCATGATGTACACATTTGAGATTATACTTAGAAGTGCCTTATGAGTTAAGACTTGTTATTGTGAATTTTCCTGTAATTAAAGGATACAAAGGCAGTAGAAATATGATATATTTTGAAGCTATAATTTGAAAATAGTTTTTATCTTGAGTTTTGGCTTGTTAAGTCCTGAGGACAGTAAACTATACATTTCTTACAGTAACTACTACATGATATTTGTTTAAATAATCTCTATTACTTTAAATGTGGGAGCTAACCAAATTACTCATCTTTTGTTTCTTTATCTTTAATTTATGCATTATAAATAGATACTAAATCAGATAATATGGGTAAAATATTGAGGACATTTGTACCATACAGAACATTTTGGTAAATAATTATTATTATTAATGCTGATAGATTTATCATAAATATAGTGGCCTGATAGCAAGAAAGAGGTAAATTATTTAGTAATCCCTGGCTTATTAGGAGAGATTTGACTACTCTTAAGTTGTATTTACAATCTTTATCATAGCAGCCGCAATGTTCTTGGAGAATACAATGGAGGCTGAGGTTTAAGAATCATTTCTACCATAGTGAATAAAATTGAAATCACTTGAAAAACATAAAACACAAAGTGTGTGCAGACTTATCTGTGTTGTCTTTTATTGGCATAACTACTACAAAAGAAAGCCAGGGCTCCAGAGCATCAGTCCATGCGTTGAGAGATAGCAAAGTTTTGCTAACATTCGTGTATGCATGCAAATGATTATCCAGAGTCCTGTAAAAATGATGTGGTGTATGGTGGAATATAGAATCTTGTCTCCTTCAGGTATACACAAATACAAAAAGTTCCCACACAATAAAAATTACACCATATGAGACAATACAGAATTTTGATCGTTACCATCTTCTTGCTACCACATTAAGCAAAAGCAGCAACATCTGTTCTCCATGTAGGTAGCAAACACTTCTCAGGTTGAGCAATTGACTCCCCACAAGCTGAGCAATTCAGTTGCCTGGTATCTACTTAGAAGCATCTTTTTTAAAATCTGTTTGATGGGAAGAAATAAATGTCCTTACATTACAATCCCTCCAGGAGAACTTTCCTTCTGCATCTGTGTTTTAATCTGTGTTAATCCATATACAGTATTTTTATCAGATTTCATTGTTTCATTTTTTCATTAGTTAAAAGAGAATACTCTTTTCATGGAATGTTTCTGTTCAATCAAATTCTACCCAGTCTAATTAACAGAGTCATTGAGTCCCTCATGTCAAAATGTATAATTTTTCTACATGTGTCTGAAAAATAAAAACAATGTCCACAGTTTTGTACCCTTAATGGCAGGAAATATTCCTAGGTTAAAATATTCCTTATAGAAATAAGAGGCTAAGTAGTCTCTCAGTTAATGCAGCTGATTTGAGACTACTGTTTGTCAACTTACTCTGTGATCAAAATAACTGCAGTTTCAAAAATCATTTTAAGAACTACTAGTTCCTTCGGTCAGTAGATAATCACATTTTTGTTTGAAAGAAATTCAAATGAAGTCATCCTCATAGAGTAATCATATCTAAGGACTTATACTCGTCAGGATAGGAGAGTCCTCTCCTGTATTTTACATTTTATTTTTATTTTCCCCATTCCTCTTGAAATCTCCATTATCTCTAGCTTCATGTTCCAGGAGGATAAAGATATTCTATCGTAGATACAGTTGGACCTCTCTCTCTCTCTCTCTCTCTCTCTCTCTCTCTATATATATATATATATATATATATATATATATATATATATATATATGAGTAAGGACTCTTTTTCTAAAAGAAAGAAATGCACTTTGTGGAGTTTGTGTTTTAAACAGTTAATCCTGAAAGTTGTAAGACTGATATCAACAGAGATTTGTAGATTTGTGTAGAGGTTTGCTGTTATCTCTTATCTCAATCGCCTTCCTACAAGGTATACAATTTCTAAATTAAATTTGGTGAAATGGTACCATAGGCTATCGATGGAATAACGTTGACAACAATTTAAATATCAAACACAGAAGGCTTAGTTTAGAGAAGTTCATTTTCCAGACTTCTAACCTCATTTTCCTCCCCCATTTTCTATAAATTTTATACTCAGAATATTTTGCCAAGCCATCATCTACATTGCTATTTAAAAAAAAAAAACACTTTTTACCCAGTACTCTTTGATGCTATGTGAAATTAGCCAGCTTAAATGTGATCTTTTCACATATTTCACATTGTAACTTGCCTTGTTTTCTTGGCTGTAAGTTTGTGACAAAGAGCTGTATGGTATTCTTTTGTGTTTTGTTTTTAAGTTATGATTACTGTGCCTAAGTGGTGAGCAAATTCTTCTCTTGGCCCGTGTGTTGGGTAGCATAGCCATATCTACTGTGGGCTTCAAAAGACTTATGATGTACATTTTATTTTCTTTATTTCTCTGTGTTAACACAAAATAGCTCTCAATGTTCAGAGAGCCTTAGAAATTGATCACAAATGACCTTGCTATCTGCTATTTAAGAAGGAAGATGGCTATTTATGTAGACGTGCAAATTTTAATTTTTACATGGAGTTTTAACTTTATCTGACATTTATTTCATTCCATAAACTAGTTGTCTTGAATATTATTGAACAAATAAAGAAGAGACTATTAATACCATGTCAATTTCCTATTAATATTGTCTCACACGTTTTAAACATTTTAAGCATGAAAATTTCCTTGTGTACAATATCTGAAGATAGGAAAGAGTTTTTGCTCTGCAATTCATTGTCATGAATAGTAACAAAAATTTCTATACCACCTAGCCAATCTGCTGATAAAAGGCAAAGGCACATAACAAAATCAGACTGAGATGAGAGAAGCTTCTTTCTTAATTGCAAATGTAAATGTTGCCAGGTGTTCATCTCTCTTGTTCTAATAAATAAATAATGAGAAAACATGATTAATATGAAGCATTGCTGCCTGGCTGTTAAGAGGGTTCTTGGAGAGTAATGTGGGGAAATGATTTAGAAGGCAGAATCTGTGCTTGATGGCATATTTCAAAGAGATGCTTACTAAAAGAGCAGGTTATATTGACATAGAGTTTGAGTGTCCTATTTAGGACCAGAGCAACATCATGGATCTGGTAAAGGTGACAAAGTTCCCTTTGGATATTGAATGTAGGAGTTAGTTGTGTCATCTGACATAAACAGCGTTGAAATACTTTGATTGAATTTTGTCCCAAGTTTGACCAGATTGTGTACTCAAACCTATTACCTATAGGATAAGTGAACTTTGGAAAGTGAACTACCTTTTCCTATCTTTCATTTCATCTGTTTCTTAACAATGATAGTAACACCTGTCTCAATTATAAATATTGAATTCATTTCCCCACATAAAAATGGTTGGAACAAAAAGAGCTTTCCAAATGATAGTAATTTAGTCTTATTTTCATTTTTTGGAAAATGGAAATAATCATGTTTAGAACGAAATACATATTATTATATTCCCTTGCTGGAAAAAAGCAATGCTCATTAGCATATTATAATTTCTGACAAATCTCTACAGTAATGAAACCTGTATAATGTTAACACTGTAATCCACATATTTATTCAACCACAAAAATTATGCGATCACTTTTCTGAATGTAATTTGAGAAATACAGTCCAATCATAATGAGAGTTACTAGAGACATTAAGATGAATAATGAAGACACTATCACTATACATAACAACTGTAATAGTGTCAAGAACACAGGAAAAGCACTTTCCCTTCTGACAATGCTGAAATCTGGGAAACAAATCAAGACTGCCAGCAACAGAACAGAACTTCAGCAAAGTATTTGTGAGCTTACATCCTGCTTCATAAGACATGCATTCTGAATTTTCTATTCAAATCCTACAATTTGTGTTTGACTATTTCTTTTTTGTGACTTCAGGAGATACTTTTAAGCTGTGTTTTGAAGAGATAATTACCCACTGAAAGGTGATAATATTTTTAGAAGCAGCTAAGTCTTTGACCCATTCCTATTGACAATGGTGTTTTCTGTTTTTTGAATGTCATGTGTGCCCCCATAGGCTCATGTGCTTCGTGACATGTGATATTACCAAAAAACAAAAACACAAACCATGGAGCTATAGGAGTTAGCACTTTTCCTGCTGAATTTCATTCCCTATGTACTCCAATATTTTCTTGATATGTATTCATTTTTCTCATAGATAATAGAAATGTTCACTGCATATTGAATATATATAAACAGGTGTACATGTACATATGCCTCTCTTTCTCTTTCTCTCTGTATGTGTGTGTGTGCACACGTGCACGCACGTTAAGTTTTTCATAAGGGCTAGCATTTCAGTGTGTGATTTGAGTCCTGGAAGACATCTTCTGAACAGTGTAAAATTATTGGGGCTCTTGAATCACAATTTAGTATATTTTGCATTGTCAATTGATCATGAAACTATGGAGACAAAAGATTTAATTTTAAGGTTTGAATATGAAATACCCCTATAGATGTTTGGTTCTCAGCTTATCATACTATTCACAGTCTTGGTGTTGAAGTTTAGGTTTAGATGAAGAAAGCAGTGCACTTAAGAGAGACGGAATATAAAAATTCCCTGATGGGTTAATTTCTGGCCCAAGTCTGCTTCCTGACTGCAGATAGAATTTGATCAAGCAGCGTCATTGTCCAACTATCACTGTTGCATGCATGACTTGTCAGGCAGGAAAGATGTAACACTAGAAAATGGAGAACCCATGTTGGGGAATATTATTTCAAAGTTTGTTACTTTGTTTATTCTTCATTTGCTTAACTCTGTGAAGTGTGAGTCTTTGCCAGTCTAAAACACCTAATGGTCTTAATAAAGTGCTTAATGGCTAATAGCAAGGCAGGAACAAGGATATGTGGGGCTAGCAGGCAGAAAGCATAAATAGAAGAAAAAATGAGGAAGAAGAAGGGCAAGAGCAAAAGAACAAGGAAAGGAGCACTCTAGGGACCAGCCACCAAGTTGCACAGCCAGCCATCGAGTAAGAGTGAAAGTAAGGTATACAGAAATAGAGAAAGGTAAAAGCCCAGAGGCAAAAGGTAGACATGATAATTTAAGAAAAGCTGGCAAGAAGCAAGTCAAGTTAAGGCCAGGCATTTATAACTATTAATAAGCTGGCATGCATCATTTATTTGAGAATGGGATGGTTGGCCCCTCAAAAACCTGAAAGAGTAAAACATCATACAAGTCTACATAAGCCAAGATTTTCCTCTCTTAAGTATGTTGCATGAGGGCCCGCTTGTTTGTCTGACCACCCGTCTAGCTTAGCCCCAAAATAACCACAAAGAAACTATATTAATTAAAACACTGTTTGACCCATTAGCTTTAGCTTCTTATTGGATAAATCTTATATTAATGTAACCCATCTCTATTAATCTGTGTATTGTCACATGGCATTGGTTTACCAGGTAAAATTCCCAGTGTCTGCCTCTGGTGACTCCACGGTCTCTCTCTCTCTCTCTCTCTCTCTCTCTCTCTCTCTCTCTCTCTCTCTCTCTCTGCCTTCCTTTTCCCAGAATTCAGTCCAGTTTTCCCTCACCTACCTAAGCTCTGCCCTATCAACAGCCCAAGGCAGCTTCTTTATACCATTAATGATAAACACAACACACAGAGGGACTCCCATATCGTAAGTATCTTCTTAACAAATTGTTTGTTCAAAAAACAATTTTTTTATTTATTCTTCTCTCATACATCACATTCCGACAAGTTTTACCTCCCTCCACTTTTCCCAGCACACTCCACCTCCCCTCAACCTAGATCCACTGTTCTTCCATTTCCCTTCATGATGTAGGAGGTTCTTCTGTTTATGTGTTGCTTTAATTGTGCTTGAACTGCTGACTGTAAATCTGGCCTAGTATGGCATTTCATGTACCAGGACCCCTGCTTGCTGTCAGGGATGTTGGGGATTGTCCTTGGTTTGTAGCTCTTTCGGAAACTACCTGCTTAGTCTCAGGAAATTGAAACTGAGGCCTGATCTCTGAGAGAAGGCCAAAAGCCTGTTATGGCATCTGCTTGGTTCTTTCAGTTTAGCTGTGAAAAATACCAGAAGTTGCTATGTGTGATCCTGGGGTAGAGTAGTACTCAAAACTCTTGCCTATCTATGAACCTAGTGAGATACAGAAATGCCTAGATTGGCAAAATAGGCCCATTGTTTAAATCTTGGCACAAATGTTTTGGGAATAACCACTAACTTTCTCATTGCATTCAAAGTCTCGCACATATGACCAAACTTATGCCTGGCACTTTTAAGTGGGCCATGTCATATGTTCTAAGCGAGATCTTACTACAGTACTCTGCTAAATAGGCAAAGTAATGAACTAACTCCTAAGGACATATCTTTATCCCCCTAAATTTGTACATCCCCAAACCTTATCAGAAGTGATTCTTTTGCAGTAGATGATGACTAACACAGATACTCACAACCCATGGCAGTGCAGAGATAAAAAAGACTGCAAGTGCTCATCTCGTTATGGGGTATGATATTATGGCCCCTTGTAACAGGCTCAGGGATCATTTGCAAAACGGGGTAAAAAGATTGGAAGAGCCAGACATAGTCGAGGACTGCTGAGAAACTGATTTTTAGACACAGCAGGGCTATTCTACACATGAATCCACAGTGGTATGACTGCATTTACAAACCTTCATAAGATCAAGTTTGCCAGATTACAACATGGAGAGGTAATGTGCCTTTTTACTCAAAGACCAATCCCTATCTAAAAATCTGTTGGCAATGATGACTGCCTGAGGGAAGGAGTCAGTTTTCTTGGTAAGAGGACCTTTACAGACTGCATTTGTTCCAATGTATGATCATACAACCATGCACACACTGTCAGCAGTAAATTGACTTAGTAAGTTTAAGAGATCATATAACTGAAAAAAAAACAATGGTGGGTTTATAGGAAGAATTGGGAAGGATGGAGTGGAAAATAGTTTTTATCAAAACAAAGTGTCTTGAAAAATTAGTGATACCAAAAACATAAAGGTATAGATATAACTACAATGTCTGATTTCTGAATACTTCACATAGCTTCAATAATTTAAATCATATGCTAGCTAGTTAAACTTTATATTACTGGCACAGAAAAAGTTTACTGGAACACAGAGTTAAGAAATATACTCAAACCCTCGCATTTCTCTCCTACTCCTCCCTCACGCTTCTCTCACCACACATTCAGCTACATCTTACTACCAACACACACAAACACACACACACTTCTCTCACATTTCCCTCCTAACTCCTTCTGCATCCCTCCTGCTTCTTCTCACAACTCTTAAACTTACTAAGTGTGTGTGGGTGTGTGGGTGTGTGCGCGCGCACTTAAAAATGTACAGAGTGAAGTGTGAGAAAAGTATGAAGACATGTAGTTGAGTGGATAGAGAGATATAGAAGATGCAGCTGTAGAGAAGACAGATGTGTATTTAGGAGAGATGTACGGGAAGGAAGAAATATATGACAGTGAGGAGAATGTAACTTTGTGAAAATAGATTCAACTATGTAGCTGTGTAGAAGGCAGATGTAGCTGGGGAGAGAAATGTAACTGTGAAAAGATATGTAACTGTGATCTCTAGATATGTATGTAAAGAGAGACAGGCAACTGTTTGTCAAGAGATGTAACTATATAGAGAGATTGTCAAGGAAGAGAAATTATATAAATTGAAGTAAAGGAGAGGTTTGTTAACAGAGGAAAGTCCAGTCTTCAGAGAGAACAATTTTCAAGATGCAGTAATAAAGAAAGAACATGTGACCCTTTTCCTAAAGACCCTTAGGTTGATAACCATTGATACTTTGGTTTCCTTAATGCAACCCTAGGTGCCGTCCTGGGAGCTTGCATTCTCAGGCTGCAACAAGTGTCTGTGTTCGCCATGTTCAAATAATCTAAACCCACTTCAAACATTATTACATAGTTTTTTTTTTAATTTTTCGAGATAGGGTTTCTCTGTAGCTTTTGGGTTCCTGTCCTGGAACTAGGTCTTGTAGACCAGGCTGGCCTCGAACTTACAGAGATCCCCCTGCCTCTGCCTCCCGAGTGCTGGGATTAAATGCGTGAGCCACCACCGCCCGGCTAATTACACAGTTTTATATGTAAGGAAGGTATCATTTTACTGACTGCTACATACTTGGTCCTGCTATCCAGTGTGATATTAACGTTAGTAATATAGCATCCCTTTAACATTATCACCTAATAATTGTTAATCAAAGTACATTAAGGACAATAATTTATAAAGTCCTCAGCGCCAGTAAGAAATGTGATAGCCAAAGAGAGGTAAGAAATTTGAAGCTTTCAACAAAATACCTACAGCACATATGAAACACAAATCAACTAGAACCAGACATTTCTAAAAGGACAAAGACCCTCATCTCAATTCACATTTCCTGATATATCATGAATGGTTTAAAAACAATTAAATCATAACAAGAAACAGATACAAAGGAAAAGAGAAAAATTCAGGAGACAAAGTAAACATCAAAACTAGATTTAGAAACCCCACAAATGTTGGTCAGATGATGTGATGGTGTGTAATATTTTAAAAATGATAACAGAATTGGGAAACAAGGTGACAGCTACGTTTATGAGTTTAGATCTGAACACTAGAATTTGAAGGGAAGTTTCGGGTGCAAAAGTGTACCAAAAATGTAAAATGATTCTGATAAGGTAGGCACAGCTAAGTCAAGAAACAGTAAGTCTGAAAATATGTCAATAGAGGTTTGCTAAGTTTAGTCACAAAAAGAAAAAAAAAGGACAGAAGAAATAAATAATAAGGGAGTACCCTGGTACTGTAGAAGAACTTTAAATGGTTTAACATATATGCAATTGAAATATTCACTTTCAAATTGTCAAAGCCACAAAATACCAAACATTTCCAAAGTAAAGTCTTGAAAAAATAGCAGAAATTTACGAAGAGAATCTCCTATCCATAGAGTGACTGAGATTAGAGCTTAGGTGGAGATTAAAAATTGGGTTACTTGACAAAAAAACAAACAAACAAAAAAAAAAAAAAAAAACAAAAACCAAAGCTTTTACTGTAATGAAAGAAAGGCCACAGACTTTTATCTATCCTATGTACATTGGTCATCTTCTTGGAACAAAACTTGTGGATAGATTTATAAATGTGCTTTATATCAGCTCTGGGAATGCTGTCTCTTTAAATAAAAATATGCAAAATTCGTATAATTGGCTTCATCTGTTGGCACTCTTTCTTAGACAAATTTTGGTGTAGTTCTACTTCCAAAATAACCATCACAATCATTGTAAACTATGTTACTCTAAGAAAAAAAATGAACTAAAGATAATTTTTTTATTGTACTTATATCACTGGGCAGAGAATAATATCGGTATAAAGGATTTATTGAATGAATTCATGAATCATAATAATCAGTATTTTATTACTGGCAGTTTCATTTTTATTCATCATACGGAGTTTTAATAATTAAAATCTACATATTTAAATTTGATTATGAATAAAAGCCTTAGGGAACTTTTCACTTAAGTAATAACAAATATAACAGTAGCGATAAATCAGATTCAAGCAAATGAAACAATTTGTATTAGATTTTTCTAGTGTACAGTTCAGAAGAAAATTTGAACCCAGATTATCTGGCTTGTCACCACAGACACAGAGAAGCAGCAGAGTCAGGATGGTTAAGTCAGAAGTTGTGGTGGTATAGAAAAGAATAATGGACTCAAGAAAGAATTCAAAGTATTTAGAAAGAATCAACACAAGCTAGAAAAAGAAGCTGATAAATGATTCAGTGGTTTTCTGGGTAGAAACAATGGATTGTGGAAAGAAACTGACACAGAAAAAAAACTAATTTAGATTTTCAAAAATTGTCAGAAGTCTTAATGCACACCTGCTTTGATTTGCTTTCAACCTGCCATGTTGGAGTCCATCCCTGAGATGAATGGGAAGCAGAAATAATAAATGATGCTTGTTAACCTGTTGGCAGCAGTGAGACCCCAGATCCTGAATTTCTTGTAATCCCCTGATCTGAGTGCCTAGAGCTGCTCTGAGCATGAGACCTTCAGGAGTTCCTGATGTCAGGAGAGTGGTTTCTGGTGGGTTTGGCTGGGCCGTGGCTTTCTCTATATAATCTACCCCTGAACACAATAAAGGAGGGGGCGTTCTTGGGAAATTTAAGGATGAGCCGTGTCGCTGCCTCTCTGTCTGTGTGTGTCTGTGTATTTTAACCTCCAGCCCCCTTGCCTGAAGCTCGGGAACTGGGTAATAGAGCACAGAGCACCGACACGGGGGCGCGGTGCGCGGCATTAACCTGCCTGGACTTGCGTTTAGTTCATTCTTTATAAAGGCCTTGACCAACTTGAGCATGGAATTGTACCACCCACAATGGGCTGGACCTTCCCACATCAGTTGACAGTCATGACAACTCCCCATAGATGTGCCACCGACCAATTTGACTTAAACAATTCCTCAAATGAAATTCCTTCCTCAGAAGTCTCCAGGCTGTGTCAAGTTGACTATTAAAGCTAAGTAGGACACCTGTCATTCTAGCTCTCTCAGTGGAGGCAGGAGAAGTATGAGCCCAACATCATTATAGATACATAGTAAGACTCTATCTCAGAAAAAAAAATGAAATAAGTATATAAATGTGCCAAAATTTACAACTTGACTCATTTTTAAATATAGCAACATAATAAAATGAATTATTTTAATATTCTTCTTACTATCAGTAAACTCATGATGTATAACAACACCACCATTATAAAATATTTCAAATACTTTCTGATTGTATCCATAGGAATCTCCAAAAGTATTGGCAGTGATGACCAATGCCTCTTATGCCGAAACTGGAGTCAACCACCAATCTACATGGATATGTCTGTTATTGATATTTCACATAAATAAATCACAGCTTTTCATGTCTAACTCCCTTAATCTACCATAATATTTCTGAGATGTGTCCTAGTTGTGATAAACATGAATATTTAATTCCACTTCGCTTTATTGCTAAATGAGTCTATATAACTATATTTATACATGAAGATATGCTTCTCTATCTACTATATTGGTTATCCATTCTACAATGTGTATTATTTCTTCTGGATACTGTGTAACTCTATTTCATTTTTTGAGTTATTCATATAGCATGTGTAACCTCCTTTAGTTCTTTGTTAGCACCATGTTCCCTAAGCCTTATGAGTTTGTCAATTTGTGTTTTCATTTTAATATGTCTAAAAGGATTTTTAAGTATCATTTGGAACTTTCTCTTTTACCCATTTTCAATTATGTACAGCTTGTCTAAGTTCAACATACTTTAGTTGCTATTATTTATTCCTATTAGATTGAAAGAGATATTTTTATTATTTTAGCATTTAAATTCACTGAGAATTGTTTAGTAATTTCATAATATGGATTTACTACCAAAGATATAGCTTACACTGCAACTAACTGTAGAGATAGCTCCTGTCTACACAAAACTCAGTAATACTCCATTTGATATGGAGTCTTTTGTACACTTGTTTTGTCTGGGTGATTTATGGTGTTAATCATTCTGTTTCATATACAATTACTATGTATTATATACCTATGCATATAATGTATGCATATGCTTACATATAAGTATACATTTTTATAATTTTAATCTCATAAATGACTTTATAGCATATTGTATTATATATACAAAATTTGCATATTATGGATGGTTTGTGTAGTAGTATGAAAGAAAATGGTTTCAAAAGTGAGTGTTACTATTAAGAGGTATGACCTTGTTGGAGTATGTGGTCTCAATGGAAGAAATATTTCACTCTCAAGGTGAGCATTGAGTTCTTACATAGTTTCAAGATACTTCCCAATGTCTTCAACCACTTTCTGTTACCTACAGGGTGAAAGACTTTCAGCTACTTCTCTAGCACCATGTCTGCCTGCGAGCTGCCATGCCTTTCACCAGGATAATACTAAACTAAACCTTTGAATTGTAAGAGAGTCACACCAATTAAATGCCTTCTGGCGTAATGGTGTCTCTTCTCAGAAATAGAAACCCTAAATAAGACAGTTTGAATATCATATTGATGATTATAGTTTTATAATCTCAGTTATTTAAAGGTGTTGAGACAGGACTGCAGATTCAAATATTACATGGGCCATTACAGCAAAGGGCCCATTTTTTTTTTAAAAACAAAACAAAACAAAACAAAAGCACAAAAAATAGATTAAAAGTTCAAGACATTGTCTTAGGGTTTTCCTCTAACAAGCCCACACCTCCTAAAGTGCCACTCCCTTTGGGGGCCATTTTCTTTCAAACAACCCCAGGCATATAAGTCATTGCTAGAACACTTACCTAGAAGGTTTGGGGCACACCGGGATTCTGTGTGCACTGACCCTTATGATATATGTCCTCAACACTAAAATAAACATGTACATTATAAATTCTGTCTCTCTAGAGTGGTCTGACTAATAAAGGAATCTTCCATCTTATATTTATTTTTGCTTTCAGGATTGTTAAATTAATGGATTAGTAGTGGGAATTACAGATTTTAATTTTTACTCTGAATTTAGAGGTTATTTCTCCTAATCATAACACTTTGTAAGATATAGGTTTTTCATTTATGATCAATACTTTTATTATTCATATCCTGACTTTTAAAAGTGCCAACCCTCCTCATTCCTTTAAAAGTGTAAGATTCAAAATCATTATATTTGATGCCAACTGAGTTCTTGTCTGACATATTTTGCACTTAAAATTTATGCTTTGCATAGTACTTTTTCCATTTATTTTTTAAGGGATAAAACAATGATCTGAGTTGGATCATTATTATGAATGTGGAAATCTTATTATTCCATTCCTCTTTGTTATTTTCCCTTTTTATGATGAGCCCTGAATTACTAGCCTTTATATCACCTTGAATACTAAGACCCATCCCTAAAGCTTGAATTCTGTAACTTTCCATTTCATCCTAGCTGCTGTTTAAACAATCCACTCCTGTTTAAATATCCAATCCTCTCCATTTTTTCATCTTCTTTCAGTTATTATTCTCTGCTGCCATCACTTGAATCTAGGTCTATTTGATTAAAAAACAATGGCTCTCACTATTATATTTTAATTATTTTCTTTCCTTCAATTTCCTGTCAATTCTTGCTGTCTCTCCTTGCCTCTCTCAATCTCATCTGCCCTCCCTCTTCCCAACTGATACCTACTGGTCTCATACCTGGCCTATCCTTGCTCTGATACACCCATAAAATCTGTTCTATTTACCCTCCCAGGAATCTCCATCTGTTTCCTTGGTCCCTCTCTCTATGACTAACCTCTCTAGGTCTATGATTTGTAGCTTGGTTACCATTTATTTAATGACTATTATCCAGATATAAACAAATACATGTCATATTTATTTTTCATGTTCTGAGTTACTTCACTCAGGATGGTTTCTTTCTAGTTTCATCCATTTTCCTATAAATTTAATGATGTCACTTTTCAGACTTGATTAATACTCCATTGTGAAAATGTATTAGTATTTTGTGAAGAGTAATAATGGGATCCTCTCTTTCATACATGTCCACTATGTAATTTTAAACAGATGAATAAAAATCATATTTTGAACGAATTCTGACTGGTTATTAATCAACTGTGACAGAAAGAATATATTACTCATTAGAAAAATTAGAACTGTACAGTTGCTATGGCAGTTCTGCTAACTGACATCAAGCATGAGATCTAGCAGTATTTTAGCTCATGATAGGGACTCACCAAATATCATAAATTGCTCTTTATCACCATCTACGTAGTTCTTCTGCCACAGTGGATCATATAACTTAACCCCAGAGATAAGCTTTGAAAAATACATTCATAGCTACCAATTTCACTTTGGGCAGATTAATAACAACAAAAATAAATTATTATGGAGACAAAAGTACAATATTAAAATATAAGATGCAAAAATAAAGTAAAAATACACGTTAATATGATATAAACCAAATGTCAGTATATTTTCATACACATAGTTGATAAGCAGATGATATAAATATTGTTAACTATTTCAGTGGACACATTTATCAGTTCATTTGGCCTGTTATTACTTGAGTTTCTGAAAAAAAATAGTGATGGTAGTGATATTTTGTTTGTGATTGAACAAATAAAACTTACCTGAAGATCAGAGTGTAGAGCTAGCCACACAAATTAGTCATAGCAGCCAGGCAGTGGTGGAGCACACCTTTAATCCCACCACTTGGGAGGTAGAGATTGGAAGAGATATGGCTGGACAGAGAGAGGAATATAAGACTGAAGGAGACAGAATGAATACTCCATTTATTCTGAGGATTTCACAGATATAAGAACTAATAAGTGACTGCTCTGCTTATCTGGTATTTCATCTTTCACCCACTAAAAAAACCTCTGGATTTTTATTATTAAGGCCAATTAGAAATAGTGCTACAATTGATTTAATAACACGTATGATTTTTAATTTAAGCTTACTGATAATTGTAATAAATGTTTGCTATTGGTAAATTCATCATTTCATAAATTTTAAATATTTAACAAATAGAATTTATAATATCCAAAAACAATTTTAACAAATTGATTTTATAATACATAATAAATTTTCTACTGTGCCTATATCATGAAGCTGCACATGGGCTTCAGCATTGCAAATGTAATTTTTACATTTATTTTCAGTAAATGAGGATAACTATCAGATGTTTAAAGTTATCAGTATTTAATGTCAACTTTAGCATTTTATTACTATTATTTCCTACTTCTATGTTTATTAATTTAAAATATTTTAAGTTGAAGTACAGCATGTCAAAGGAACAATAACATGCTGAAAAATTTTAAAAAGTGGCCATACTGATTTCTTAAAGACCTGTAACTGTGTACCCATCTCATCCTGAATAAGATGATGTAAATGTTTAATGTTTTTCTTTGCTACCAAATTTTTAAGACATAAAAATGGCTTAACTTTGTAAATCTAAACCATTATTTAAATAAGTAATAAATCAATATCATTAAACACTATAATATAAACACCAAGAATTTTAGGTTACATCCATTTACTATATAAGAAAAATCTAGTATTTTGAATATTTCTGATAATTTGAATGTTTTGTCATTAAGTGGTTATATTATTTTCTGAGTATACAATGAAATATAAGGTAAGGAATCCATTTAAATTCACAAAATTTGACACTTATTATAAACTCTATCTGGACCCAAAATTTTTTTTTGGATTTTCGAGACAGGGTTTCTCTGTAGCTTTTGTGCCCGTCCCGGAACTAGCTCTTGTAGACCAGGCTGGCCTCAAACTCCCAGAGATCCTCCTGCCTCTGCCTCCCGTGTGCTGGGATTAAATACATTTTAAAACTTAGAAATTTGGCTTTATTTTAGGATGTATGAGGAAAAATTATGGGAGGAAACTGATATGAAGTATTAACTCCAGATGGGAAAGTGCAAACAGTTCACTTGGCAGAACAAGTTATGGATGCTATCAATGATATAAAAGTGTTAACTTTGCTGCCCATATGGTCAGTGACAAATAAGAACTTAATACTCAGCTATGCATTCATAGGTCAATTTCCCTGGCTCTTTCTCTCACACTCATTCTCAGACTCAGACTAAAGGTGTATCAGGCATCAATGAGATGTTTAAAAAGTTAAGTTTCAAGGAAGCAAGTCAAAATACCCAAATTTCCTTAATTTTTCTTGAAATTCCATTTGTGTAAGGAAATCACATGGGAACACAGAATTACAGACATGTTGTTTGCTCGTAGCAATTTAACCCTACTTGAAACACTCGCTCCTGGTGGGAAGAAGAAAGTTCAGTAATACTCAGAAAACAGATATACTTCTCCAGGCATGGAGCGCTGTATTTTGTTTTTGTTTTATTGAGCTATAATTTTTCTCTGCTCCCCTCCCTGCTTGTCCCCTCCCCTCTCCCATGGTCCCCATGCTCCCAATTTACTCAGATCTTGTCTTTTTCTACTTCCCATGGAGATTACTTCTTCGGGTCCTCATTGTTGTCTAGGTTCTCTGGGGTTGTGATTTGTAGGCTGGTTTTCTTTGCTTAGCTTTAAAAACTACTTATGTGTGAGAACATATGATAATTGTTCTTCTGGAAAGCTGCAATTTAAGAAAAGAAGTCTATGCTCAAGGTTATAGAAGCAGTAAGCAACTGCTAGGGAGACACAGACAGTTTGAGCATGCAATTTTCATAAGACTTTGCCAGTGATGGGGTGTGCATTTAGATGAGGAGGGAAAAGCCCCTTGTGTCTACCATGCTCCCTCTAAAAGTATTCCTTTATGGTGGTTTAGGAGAGAATTGCTCCCATAGACATATGTTTTTAAATATTCTGTTCCCAGTTCATTCTGTTTACGTTGTTTTGCTTTAGCCTTCCTGTTGTTAGTATTGTCAGGACCCATGGGTATGGATTCATTCCACCTTGACCAAAGGTCAGAGAGTTTATGCCTATTCTTACTCGTTCAAGGTTATGACAGGAGATTTGACACAGAGTATGGCTGCCTACAAGATGTTTGTTCTAGGGTGTGGTCACTGCACGTCCTGCCTAAACAACAAAATACTTAACTCAGGATATAATTACTTAACATTTCAGGTATTGAAGAAATAACTGCCCTGTTTGTTTTTTGTATCAGCACAAAGCAGTCTTTTGCCTTCTTCCCCTATTTTTTTTTTGGATTGGGGAAACTAAAGATATGGAAAATAAATACAGGCAAAGTATCCACTGTATTGCCTTCTCAACTCTATTTTGTGTCTCTGTCTATTTCTTTTGTATCTCTCTTTTATCTGCTTAATATTTCTAACCTACATCAAGGCTGGACCCTGACATTGTATGTAACTGGAAGCTGGTGTTGAGGGTTAATAAACTCACCCTGCTTCCAATTTGCTTACTGCTTCCTTTTTGTCTTTGAATATGTTATTTCACAGCTTCCTGTTTTTTCTGCCTTGTCTACTGCTTGTTCTGTTGCTTGACCAAGAGGGACTACATTTCCAAATTTTTCTCTTTCCCTTAAATTGCCTTTGGTTGTGGTTATTATGACAGAAACAAGAAAGTAACTAATATACCCTTAGGTCCCTAAGTAACAAGAACTCATGGTTTTAACACTGTGATGTTTAGTAGACATTCTGTTTTCCTTTGTCATTGTTATCCAATCTATAGTAACCAGATTTTGTTTCATATGCCAAGAAAACATCACAGTGCTACAATCTGTGCCCATGGGGCCACAGCAAATGTATTCCTTTCTCCTATGACTGAGGAGACTTACAAAATTACATTTACTGTATATGATCAGAGAAACCAGTAATACAGTACTTTTTTTAAATGTAACTTTATTTTATTGTAGATAAGGTCAGATTAATTAGCTCCCTAAACAGGAATATAACCAAATTTTATTATGTATTATATTTCATAAATGTAATTACCATTCATGAAGATGTTTTTATCCATCCTAATAAATGAAGGACCCAGGACCTCACCCAGATCCTCACTTTGACAATTCTGCAGCCAGGACAGGTTTCAGAAAAAAATCCTGCAGTGTGGAGGCCCCTGAATCAACAGGATGTGCTGTGCCCCTGACCTTGGCTGACCATGCCCTACCTTACTGAAATAAAAAAGAAAAAGCCACAAAGAACAACAAGATATCCCCAATACAGCAAAGAACTAACTAGAGGCTAGCTTTTGACATGCTTTATAGATAAGGATGGAATATAAACACCACAGTAACCACCCAAGAGATAGCGACTTCCCTACAGCTGCCATTTACCAATTAACCAAAGACAGTCCCCCTCGTTTAGAGGTACACCAATTCTGAATCTGTTCATATGCAATTTGTAGCCCCCTAAACACCCCCTTACATTACCTGCAATAAGTACCCTCCCTGCCCCACTGCTACTTAGCGGTCATTCCTACTCCACCACCGCATTGAACAGATGAGAGACCTGGGTTCAAACTCACAATTAAAAGACGATGCTCTTGCATCAGATCTGGTCTCCTGGTGATACTTGGGAGTCTAGACTCTGGGTAGAACTATAAATCTACACACAAAATTATTGTACTGTTAGTGATCAAACAATTGACAGAAAATATTTTCAGATGCCCTACCCAAGAAAATGAAAAACAAAACCCTCATACACAGCTAACCATGCACCAACTAGTACTTTCTGCGTAATTATATAATAAATATCTTTAAAGCAAATTCCATTACTATTATTTTTGGATGATAAATTAAAATGAAGAGAAATAAAGTGTTTGTCCATGGTTATTCATGTAGCAAATGGTAGAGAAAAGGTTGAGCTATAGATAATGTGATTATGAAAGTTGGAAAACCCACTGCAAAGATACACTAGTTGTAATTAAAAACAGGATATTTACCTCACTTTAATTATTTTAAAAAAAATCAACAAATTCAAGGAGAGTGGATGTAATTTTCACATTGTCAAGATACTTTACATTTGAGACTCTATACAATACCAGAATAAATACATCCTGCACGAGGTAATCTTTTGTAAAATAAAAAAAAACCTGATTCAGGGGTTGTTATGAAGAAAATCCATCAACAGACCTAAAGTGATTGTGTCTTTGCTTTTCTTTGTGTCAAATGATAGAGATTTTTTTGGGGGGGGGTCATTTCCTGCTATATCCTTTAAAGATTAAAGGGCGTGAAAGTCCCTTTGCTCATCTCTAGTTCCTGAATAAGAAATCTTCCTCCTCTTAACTTACACTGATTCCAGAACTGGTAGATATTAAAGATTCTAAGAGACTTGACCACATGCAATTAGAATTCATTAAAAGTTTAATGCGACTGCACTGGGGGATAGGACAGCTGAAACCTCTATAATTTGTTCAGGAAGTATCAGTGATGTAATTCTTCATGAGCCATCGCTCTTGCCAAGTGGAGCTGAAACTGCCTATGTGTCTCCTATAGTCTGCCGTGTGACCTCCTACCAATATTCCTATAAAAACTCAAATAAACTCAGTGGTTCACTGATCTCAATTTGGGTAGAATCACTTCTTGCTGTCCGTTATGCCCTCTCTGTGATGAGTATACTTTTTTTTTCATGTCTCCCCAGGAAAAAGTCAAATAAACACCACTCAGGCTCATGCTCAGAGGTGGCTGCAGCATTGGGAAGGAGATATAGTCTTTATATAAGATGGTGCCTTGCTGCAGAAAGTAGGAAAGGGGGGAAGATGAAGATGAAAGCTTTTCTAAGCCTCTAATTTGTTTCAGTCCATGTAAGTAGGTGTAACATAGACTCCTGCCAACAGGAACTAAGGTGTTATGTCATACCTACCAGCAATTAAGAACTGAAATCAAAAACAAAATAATTCCTTTGTCTATGGCAATTATTTTGTTACATCAATGTACATGTAATTAATACTCAGAAATATATATAGCAACTTGTCGTATGTGGAAACATTTTAGATTCATTTTGATAAATGTGTTACCATATAAAAAAGTAAAAGTTAGAGTTGATTTGTAATTAACCTTTTTCTTGCTTATCAGATGCATCCCAGTAAAAATAATGGCAGTGATAATGGTAAGCTAACAGCAACAAGTTAGCATAAAAATGATAGCAATAGTTAGCATCATTCTAAGTATCATGCATGTCTTAATATATATGATCATGTTTGCTTAATGTGCTTCTTAGTAATAAGAAAACTGTTTCTAGGAATAAAATTCTCCTGGATATTCAGCTATCATGTTCTTAACAAACTCTGGGAATCTAAACTAAAGAAGTTATACAATACCACATAATTGTGTCATTGGATTTAGTCAAATAGTGTTTATTATCTGATATAATAAGGTATTTTCTTGAGGAAAGATATTTTTCTTCCATATTCTTTTACTTTTTATTCCACTAGAAATGTAACATAAAACTGTTTTTTGTTTTTAGTTAAATTTCCCATTTATATGTGTGTGTGTATAGTATATAATGTGTATGTGTTTGTGGTGTAACTCTCTTGAAAAATATGTCATCCTTATAAATCTTGTGTGTTGAAAGTATTAGAAGGAATGAGTTAATACGTCACTCATGGAGAGATTGATATTATGGTGCAGTGATGGCCACAGTCCCAGTCACAGACACATTTGTGCCCCATGATTAACGTCTCATCACAGATTCTCATAAAGGCTCTCATGGGCTTTTCAACTATTGTGACTACTACCATTGCTCTTATTAATGTTGGGGTCTTAATAATACTAGATTAGAGGCTCAGAGAGTAAATAAAACTATTTTTCAAACAACCGCGCTGCTGGTTATTGACAACACTAAGGAATTTTCTTATTAACTGTCTGCTACTGAAGTAGTTCTCAGATCTGTACTAAGAATGCCAAGCATTAGCAGTGGTGGGTGGTGCTCTTTAGCTTTGCTTAAGTTGCTTCTGCTGCCATTTAGCTTTCCCTTTTCTTTTTCAAGTGCTGTGTTGATGCTGCCGGAATGGATAAAAGAGAATCTCCACCAGTACAAGTGCCTTTGTTAAGCCTTCTGATCTTGTCTCTCCTCCTGGAGTTTCCCATATTAGCATAATTGTTTTGACTCTGTTGTGTCTATTGAATCTCTCTTTCCTCCTAAAGTTCAAGATCAGGAGCAGATGCCCATGCGCCCATTCCTTTCAGAGGCAGCCCTTAGCCACCTTGTTTCTCTGCGGCTTTTGTTGTGCTCCTCTGCTCAGGAAGTCTGGCTTCACAGAGCCTCGTTTGGTGGTTAATTGTACTCTCAGATCCTCTAAGAAGGCAGACACACCTGCTCTCCACTTCAGCATCTCTTTTGATCTCTCTAGAAAAACCTAACTTTGATTATGTGAGCATCTTCTGTAACCGTGCTACGTGCATGGAAAGCAACAGAAACCTTCCATTATAATGGTTTTGCCTGAAAAGGAGGCTATTTTGAGGCATGTGTGGAAAGACAACAAGAAAAAAAAAGTGGAATGTTTTGTCTCTTTGTAATCCAGAGACAAGCTTTGAGTCACTTAATGTTTAACAGGCTGTGAGCAGCTGTGTGTTGAGCTATTAACCTGCAGACACATTTTTTTTCAAACAATAATATACTATTATATACTGTTTTCTAAGTAGTAACCATTTGTTGCTACGAGGCAGTTTTACAAAAAGAAAACCCAAATACAACCCCATTTCTAAACAAATACTCTTCAGAGGGACAGACAAAAGAGGAAATAACCATCAACTAATTATCCTTGAGCTCCAGATTTTACCTATAAAGCAGAACATATTGCAGGGCTGGAACAATGCTGAGTGATCGTTCCATAACTTGCAAGGCAAATTTGACATGAACTGACTGTGCCTATTTTTATTCTAATTGTTCAGATCTGTGTTCTTTCATCTTTTTCTATTTTTCAAATGTGTAACAGATATTTAGTTTAGGCCAAAGATTTTGTTTTGTTTTCCTCCATTAAAGTGTGTGTGTGTGTGTGTGTGTGTGTGTGTGTGTGTGTGTGTTCACGCACGTGGAGGCCAGAAATCAATCTTGGCTGTCATTCCTCATGTGCCATCCACATTCTTGTATGAGACAGTGGCTTTTCCTGGCCTGGTGTTCATCCAATAAGCTAATGACTTTCCAGCCAGCCTCAGGTTCCAACTTTCTAGTAAGCTACTACACTAGGATTATTTTATTTTGTATTTGTGTGTGTTCACATGGTTTTAGACATCATGTTGTTGTGTCCAGATTATGACCTGCAGAAAGACCACCAGAAACCAGAGAAGTTCAGACTACAACAAGCAGGGTATATTGTTGTTGCAAGAGAATACTAGCTAGCTAGCACGGAACTCATCACCAGCATTCACTAGTCCTAGCTAGGTAGGGAGGAGTCCCTCTGCAGGGTTAGTTTTTTGAAGGTAAAAACTACAAGCCCTTCAGGGCCGTCAGGGGAGGGGCGTTGGCACGGGTGCAAGGTCTTTGCTCTATCCCATCCTGTTATGTTAGCTTGTTCTTTGTTTTCAGAGCAAGGTCACCCTGTCCCATCTTTATTAGTCTCCGCCAGGTGGCCGGACTTACTTGTTCTTTGGAATTTCCCAAAGAGGGGGCACTATCTTTTCTGGGAACACAAAGCTACTCTGGGGTTTTTGATTTTAAAATGCTCTGCTAGGAAAGTCCTCCTCGTTCTTTTGAGAATAAGGGATGAGGTTCTTATGCATGTATTTGTAGAGACCCAAAGTTAATGTATGTATCTTCCTTGATAATTCCCTACTTTTATAGTGGTGTTTGTAGCTGAACTCAGAGTTCTCAGTTCTAGTTACTCTAGCTGAACATCTTTCCTCAGGGATTCCTTGGCTCCACCTCCCAAGTCCTGGAATTAAATGTAGGTACCAAGCATGCCCAGTTTTGACAAAGATGGTTGGAATCCAAATGTCCATATTTGCAGTTGCGCGATATGTGCTCTATGTACAGCATTTCTTGTTAACCTAACAACAGTTTTTTTAAAAAAAAATTGCACTTTGTTTACTGAGATATCATCCAATTATACATTATAATAATATCCTTAATTATTTATAAAGATTCTATATAAAGCAGAGCTCGGGGATTGGTGAGACTTATAGCTAAATAATTCATTACAACGGGTTCTTTACATGTTCATTCATTCATTGAGGCATCTTGAATATGTATTATACAAAATATAAATGTTTCATGGTAACGTAATAAAAGTAAGCAAAATTTATTAAAGCCTTTATGCCATATTTTTATGACTTTAGTTCCTTATATATTCAGATAACAATTCTCCATGATAGGAGTTTTTAGCAAACACACATTTTGCTGTCTGATCATGCAGTCAAAATTCACTGACTTCTGATTCAAAGTATCTAGTTCCTATCTGCTAACAAAAGAAATTTTGGCTTTGTTTATTTTACTTTTCCCTTTGTCACCTGTCAGTCTTTAAACAACATTATTAACCTGTGAAGATAATATGGATACTTCAGGAGTCTTTGATTTCATGGTCATTTAGGGGCTCACAGATTATGCTTCTGTCGAACATGACCTTTGAAAATTATCAGCTTAGTTTTTCAAAGACAGAATTTAAAAACTGGTGGCGAGAGAGCTCCTGTACCCACAGTTCCAAGTTCTACACAGATCTGTGGAACAATGAAAATGTCCCCTGTAATTTACATATCTCAGTTCAGACTATCCAGATTTTTTTTTAAGGTGACTCTCAAAAACCTTCAAAGCAATAGTTGTTATTTTATAATATAATCGTTTTCTTCTTCTTCTTTTTTTCAACCCAGAGGTAAAGTATCTTATTTCCCTTTTGGCACTTGTTTTTCTCTTGTTCGTTCAGTCTCTAATTAGGCCATCTGCTTCCAAATTAGTCAGCCATTGGGAATGGATTTAGTTTGTTTGTATTTGCTTGTCTGTTTGTTTTAGTTTCATCAATGACATTTTCAATATGGCTTTTACTTTTGCTAACTTGAGATCATTTATTTCTTTTCCAAATGAAGAGAACATTCTTTTAAAAATCATTCTTCCCTGGAAAAAAAAACAACAGAAATCAGAGATTCTCCATTTTCTATGCCATTTTCTTTGAGACAATATTCCAAAATATCATGTGGTGGAGAATAAAGAAAGCTGGAGGCTTTGTATACAGCATCATGTGACTATACAGAAAATAATCTTTTTGTGTTATGTCAAAGTATCCTGGACACCTGTTAATTGTAAAATGAGCTTCCATTTGCTTTAAAACATTGATGTAAACGGTTTTTCTCTGCTGATAGAAGGAACATTTGAAACTGTCTGGTTTCAGTTCTTTGTGTAAACAAAGGAGCATGGCCCTGTTCCCTTACATTTGAGCAATATTCTACAGCTCTTTGAAGTGGTTGAAGATTACCTACCTATGCAAATTACAATCTCTATGTATCTAACTATAAGTATGACAAACGTGGATTGAAAGACCTGGATAAATCCAGACCTCCCCAGCAGGAAGAAAATAGCCAAAAATCCAAGCAGGAAGAGAAGAATCAGGAATCTAGCATTAGCCAGTTTAGTGACTGTTTCAGGAACTAGCTGAAGATAAAGTTAGGTTGTAATCTTGAGGATAATCTTGAGAAACAGAGAGTTTTCCCCTTGTTATTGGCATTGTAATGTGTTTTAAGAACTAGCTGATTTAAGAACTAGTTGCCCCCTCGTAATCTTCACTGGTATTTTGGAATTTTCTGTGACACACTCCCTGCCAATTCCTGATCACAGGGCTGTGGTTTCTTCCCTTAAAAATCGCTTCTCCCAGTCACTTGGGGTTGAACTCTCCCCCTGCCTGGGTTATGAGTCTGGGCCCCAGTGCACTGGTTCCCGTCTCATCTCATCCTTTAAAGCCTCGTGTGATTGCAGCAAGGGTGATCTCTCGTGAGTTACTGGGGGGGGGGGGGGGTCGTGTTATCCTGAGACTTCAGTGAGAGTCTCCCCAGAACTGGGGGTCTTTCAAGATGACTATTGACCTGTAAGTCTTAACATCTCTATAACCTAAATAATAAAACTTCATATTAGAATATTAAACAATCTTTAAACAACTGTGCAACAAATGACCTCAAAATGTAAACAATATATAAGCATCCTGATCAAGGATATAATAAATATATTCTAAAATTGTATCAATATACAAAATGTCTTAAGCAGAGGTGGAAACATATAATATATAATAATTTTGCCTAGGTATACATATATTGTATACAAAAATATGAACATATTCAATATAATTTGAGTTTGTATCAATATGCAAGAATCTAAAACAATGTAAATTTCCTATAAATAATAGCTCACAAGTATTCACTCCATTACTCACTATTGTTATTAGTGTGAGTAATGAGTAATATCACACTAATCTAATATCCATCCAATTTCCTTTTTTAAAAAGAGATTCCTGAGCCTACATAATCTCCCCCCCCAAGCCCCAACCCTATAACACATATAATAAACCCCTAAATAATGTCTCTAACCCTGAGGACAACCTTTGCCGAGATAGGGTACTCCATCTTCTAGAATTACTTCTAGCCATAATGGGGTGTGATGTTCTTTCTATGAAATCCTGTGAAAGTATAATGATGGTTAAGTTCCAAGATTACTATCTGCCCAAATCCTATATGGTTTCCTTACAACCTGTATAGTTGGCATTTCTGTGGATGAGCCATCATTTCTCTTTACCAAGAGATTTCTTTTTCTCAAAGCAAATTTATATGAATTTTGATGCCTTCCATAGGTTTTCTTCTCCTGTGGAAACAAGAGCCAAACTACTTCTCCAATGTAGCGCATCTGCTGACTTCCATTGTGAGATCAACACATCCTTGAAATACACTGGCTTATTTAATTCAGAAGACTTTTCAATTATCCAATGTCTCTCTGCTTGCTGCTGTTGTTCCCATAAGTTTTTAATTTCATCAGTATTAAAAGGCACTATAATATCAACTGACTATACTGGCTAGTTGATGAAGTCTCAATTTTTCTATTATAATTAATTCAGAGACTTTTTCCAAAAAGTTTTTAATATTTCACTTGGTTTATGTGGTAAAAATATCCATTCTAAGATAATATCTTTCCTTTGCATTAAAATTCTTGTACAGGAACTTCAAGGAGGCAATATGACTAAAATACAATAAGATTTGGATTCAACCTATCCATATGTGCCTCCTATAATTTTTCTTCAACAACAATCAATTCCTTTTCCAAGTCAGCTGTTAATTCTCTGGGACTATATAAATCTTTGTCACCATCTAAGGTTTTGTTTAAATGAACTATAACAAAGACTTATCCCAATAGCTGATCGTAGACTGGAAATGTCTCCTAATAATCTTTGAATGTCATTCAGAGTCCACAATCAGTCTCTCCTAATTTGTGCCTTTAGTGTTCTAATTTTCTGTAAACCTATTTTATAACCTAGGTAATTGACAGACTCTTCTCTCTGTATTTTATCAGGAACAATTTGTAATTCCCATTTTGGCAAAACTTTTTTACTTTTTCTAACATTCTTTCTAACGTATCTATGTTTGAATTAGATAGCAAAATGTCATCCATGTAATAGAAAATTATAGATTTAGGAAATTGTTTATTTATCAATTCCAATGACTGACTTACAAAGTATTAGTATAGAGTGGAAGGAAGGTCTACTAGTATCTCTTATTATTATAGGTAGGTACTGTGAAGGCCAATTTTTCTTTGTACTTTTCTTGTACAGTTATAGTGAAGAAACAAACTTTTAAATCAATAACTATAATAGGCCACCCTTTTGGTAATAAAGAAAGCAGAGGAATTTCATATTGTAGAGGGCCCATAGGTTGAATTACTTTATTTACAGCTCTTAGATCTGTCACCATTCTCCATTTACCAGCTTTCTTTTTAACAACAAATACAGGAGAATTCCAAAGCTGGTTGATTCTTCAATAGGGTGGGCATCTAGTTGTTCCGATACCAGTTGTTCTAAAGCCTGCAGTTTGTCTTCTGTTAAGAGCCACTGTTTAACCCACATTAGTTTCTCAGTTAACCATTTTAAAGGTAGGGCTGTTAGAACCTACCTCTAATTTGCTAGTTGCTTTGTGTTTTTGTACAGCTAAATGGCTGGTGACCTTTGAGTATAATACCCTTTTAATTCGACTGCTGAAACTAACCAAAGCCAGTTGTTGTGCAGCATTAGTGCTAGAAGCCTATGTCTTTGCCATCTCCCTATCAAATATAGCATGAAAGCCATAAGTTATGATTGGTTACTTAATTCTTTATAGAGCATTCATTCCTATAGGTATATATATCTACCTTCTATGGATCCTTTTGGGCCTTTATAATTTGATGCTTTGTCAGAGTAGATTACATGGTAGGAAGCCAAAACGTTGGGAACTGGCTTGGGAACCTTGGGAACCAGGTACTGGCGATGTTGAATCATGTCCTTGTGTCTTTTTTTCCTGTTCATCAGCTCCAATAATTTCCACAATCAGTTCAACTTTTTTTACTAGTGTCTTTTGTGAAGCTGAATCTCCTGGCCTGTATATAGTTCTAGTGATTTCATTGAGAAATTGAGCCTCTGGTCATCATTCTGCACATGTGATTCCAAGGTCTGAAGTTTTCCCTTTAAGGATAATACCTCATCCTTGGACATTATTTGGATAGTGTGCAGATTGCCATCATAGAGAAATACACCATCTGCTAACCTATCATAACTCTTTAACAAATTTGGTTGTTGGGTTCAACAGTATGAATTCTTTCAGATAATTTCTCAGTATCCTTTGAAATGGATTCAATTTTGTTTGTCAAATTAATGTTACCATTTTCAATAGTATTTTTTCAGGTGACTTTTGATTTTCGATGGTATTAATCCTGTCAGCTAGCTGTTCATTATCAGTCTGTAAAGACTGTATAATTTCTAAAAGTGCCTCATTCTTGGCTCTGTTATCAAACCATTTTCCTAAGAATATAATATGAAGAAAAGAACTGAGTTCCAAATTCCAATAAATGGATGTATCACAATAAACATATAAGCCTTGCAGAATACAATTCATAGTATTAACAAAAAGTTACTAAAAATTTCCATGGTAATGTTGTCTGCCATGATATGACTTTAAAGTTTATTGATTTATTAATTAATAAAATATTTACCAGGTATGAGGTCTGGTAAATTGTTTTGGGTGTAATAATCTTTATTGTCTGGCAGGTGTTCTGTTTCCAGAGTAACGAGTAGCGGTGCCACCTGGTGCCATGAACACTCCTGAGCTGCTTACGTTTCCCCACCTTGGTACTGGTTAAATACTGAGAAATATGCTTTTCTTGACAAATTAAAAGCAATTAAATCAATTCCATATGTGGAGCAAGAAGCCCAGAACTCAGGAGCCAGGAGTACAAACCAGAAGTTGCACAAGTTACCACCACATATAGGGAATGTGGCAGTTGGGGTGTGTGAGTAAGCTTGGGGAATTTCCAATTCACTGTATGCAGTTAGCTTTGCTAAGGGGGGGGGAGGGGGTTACAAAAAAAATGTTTAATAGGTAAAAGCAAGTCAAGTGGGTGGGGTGGAAGACTTTCTGGGCTGTGGACCAGATAGGCCTTAAAGTCAGTCCACCCAGAAGGTGTGGAGTCCAGATCCACATGGGTGCCATATGAAGAAGGATACTAAAAAAAAAAAAAAAAAAAAAAATCCCACACTAGCTTAGAATTGGTATAATAAAGGGTTATTTATTAGGGGTAGACTCATAGATCACAATCCTCTGCTCGAACAGAGAACAGCAACCAAGTCCAGCAGTCAGAAATGATACCTGACACACACTTTACATTGGCATATATAGTATAAGAGGCCATGTCGAAGTTAGTAGGTAACTTAAAGGCTATTGGCTGTAGGAATTCCTACAGCAGCATTGCACTGTTACTCTGAAGTGGGTATCTTAGTTGTTGTACCTTGGTTAAACCAGGACCATTGCTTCAGAATTTCTTGGATGAATACCCATCATTCAGCACTCAATTACACACTAAACAGAAAACATAGGATACAGAAAAGCTGTAGAGTGACCCAAAAGAAAAGGATGGTGGAAGCCATTTAATGACGACATAGAACTTCTACCTAGCAAGAGGATGATTGTGTGTAGGAAGAGACTGCTCATTTGTTTCCTGGCCACTTAGTCTTGAATAATCGCACTATGTTTATTGCCCTTTAAATTTAATTGAAGCCAGGCTATGGCGGTGCATGCCTTTAATCCCAGCACTCGGGAGGCAGAGGCAAGCGGATCTCTGTGAGTTCGAGACCAGCCTGGTCTACAGAGCTAGTTCCAGGACAGGCTCCAAAGCCACAGAGAAACCCCGTCTCAAAAAACCAAAAAGAAAAAGAAAAATTTAATTGAAACAAAAGCAAATACAAAACAATATATCAACTCAAATTAAAAAAAATATATTACTACCAATTCAAAAACCAGATAAAAAATAACAGGACTGGGGAAGTTAAATTTTTTTGTCAATGTTGCTATTGTTGGTTTTTTTTTGTTTCCATTCTAATCATTTAAAAAAAAATGAGGAATCAGTACCAGAATTATCTATCCACACTTACCTTTAAGGTTTGAAAACTTAATTTGAATCAGCTCTTCTAGCATTTATGGTTTAATACTTACGAAACTAACTTTAATGAAAATAAACATATATAGATACTTAGAGCATGGGAATCTTAAAAAAAATTATGAAAGAACTTGCAATAAAAAGTTAATGTTCCAAAATTTTTGCACCCAAAACATATTTAGCCTTTATGTTCATCTCAAAATTATTCTAGCATTTGTTTGATCATTAACAATATGAAGTGAAACTACTTGTGATAAAAATACAGGTTTCATCATATCTAAAAATATTCCTTTATATGCTATAAAGTGAATAATGAGAGATGGGGTTTCTTTCTTCTATTCCACAAATGATACATTTAATATCTTTCACAATGCTCTACAGTACTTAAGGGATGCAAGGTACTTTCAATAATAATCCAATCTTTATAACAGTACTGTGTTACAGGCAATGAGGGGATTAGCATTCCCATTTTGCAGATGTAGAAAGTGATACTTATATGAGCAAGAGGATTTATCACAGTATTGAGGCACATTCAGTTTATTGTAAATAGTGGCGGTATAAATCATCCTCATACATTCAAAACTTATGATTCTGCAACTTCCTGTTCTGCTAGAAGTTGACATAGTGCTGTCTAGTTTTGTCTACCTGTGAATTTTGTTTCATAAGTGATGCAGTTTTGGGAAGGGTGCATAGAACCTCATCAGTGCAGCATGCAGGACAAGGGAAAGAGGCAAGAACTGTGCATGGCCATGAGAAGTGTTCTTTTGAAAATACAACTAAAACACTTGAAGGGAAATTAAGATTTAGAGAATCCGATCAAATTAGTTGGAGGAGTGACCTTCAAAAACAGATATTCAGAACTACCATAATTAAAAGAGCTAAGTTTAGTACTGGAGAGAATAGTGACAGTCTGTATTTCTACTTGGAGAAGAAAAAGAAAATCAGGTTCTAATTCGAGTGGCTATGAGCTCAGATACAGGAACACTGACATACCCACGGTATTCACCTATATTGAATACCTGTTATGCATTTGGTAAACAACTGAGATATCCTAAAGTCTGTGGCTGCTGTCACAGAAACTTTTGATATCATACAACTTTTGTGACAGTGTATGCTGTGTACTTCCTATGACAGATATTGATCAGTAGAGACAACTTTGTTACCAAGTTTCAGGTAAGGGTTTAGAATATGACAAATGAATGTGTCGTGCTTGTTTATATTCTGACAGACAAACAAGGACTAAAAGTTCTTTTTATTTTTCACTATGTAGGTCATACTAGCCTTGAATTATGATGTTCCTACCCAAGCCTCCAAAGTATTGATTAAAGGCTAAGCAACCATTTTGAAATATAGTTTGTAACTATCTGTCATGCATTTTGTGGGGAGCAGTTACCTAGTGTTTTATTGAGAAAAGAAGCAGTTGCACCTTAATCTTCAACTGTTATCATCACAATTCAGGAAGACAGTTAAGGATATAATACCGTGCAGTTGTGATATTGTGTCTTACATCAGGATACCAGATATAAGCCAGGCATTGGTAGCCCATGTCTTTAATCCCAGCACTTGGGAGACAGAGGCAAGTAAATGTCTTTGAGTCCAATGCTGATCTGGTCTACAGAGAAAATTCCAGGACAGCCAGTGCTACACAGAGATAACCTACCTTAAAAAAAAAAAACTAAAAGAAAGGAAGACACACAGAGAGAAAGAGAGCACAAGAGAGAGGGAGGGAGGGAGGGAGGGAGGTAAAAAGGGAGGGAGAGAGGAAGCGAAGGTGAGAGAGAGGAAGTGAGGGGAGAAGGAAGGAAGCATGAAAGAAAGAAAACCTGATATTGCACCTCTGACAGTAATCAGCGATTAGTTTGATAAGAACCTGGGTCATATTTAACATACACATACAGGAAAAATTACTAAAGTGTTTCTTGCAACTCTCAGGACTTCCTTAGAATTTAATATACCTGAAATACTGTTAGAAGCCAATTAATATGTACACTCTGGTGAACCCGAAAGAAGCAATTCCTCTAAACAGTGCAGTGAAAAGAATCCCCTTGATTATCTATATACTTCTCAATTGGGTAGGCAACGTGAGAATTTAAAGCCAAATAATTTAGCCTATTTTATATAATATTCATTAATACATTAAGTTCCCATGATAGATTTCTTGGTAAGCCTGTTTCATTATCTTTTTTTCATGGCTATCTTTCATTCAGTTCTCAATCTGTGTGACAATACTAGCAGTGAAGGTAATTTAAATTAAATTTTCAAGCAGAATCTATTTTAATAAGTATTAGTGAATTGCTATCATCCAGTGTTATTATGAGCAAGATATTTTCTCTCTCCTATTTCTTTATCCACTAATTTAGTGAGTTTATAAAAAAAAAAAGTCAAATATGTCTAGCATAGCATGGTCCTTTACAACAGATCCAGGAAATGCAAACTAAGATTTATTAACAGCAGTAAAAAGAACCACAAACTTGTTGTTTCTTCACCCTGTTTTTCTTATTTTTTTTTTAGCCTCCTAACCAGGATCGTTCAGATCTTGAGAAAGAGGAATCCATTGTCTGCTTTATTTAAGGAGATCGAATCAAATAGGGCAACCCTCTCTTAACTAGCAGTTTTGGTAACTGGGGCTCTTTACAGGGACTGATTTCCCTGTGGTGACACTATGTACCTTAAAATGGCATCCATGTGGCATGTAAAATATTTAACAGCAATTGAAGACAAACTTTCTTGAAACTCTGGGGGACAAGAATGTCCTGTCATCTATCATGTACATGCTAATTACCTTTTTAAATGAGTTTGTCACATTTTCCTCTAAGTGTTTAATTTTATTTATGTATAAGAATCACATTTTATTAAAACAGTTTTGGAATCATCTTCCATATTTGTTTTAATTAAATCAAGTAAAGACATAATAATATAAGTGAAAAAACATTCTGAAAACAACAACAAATCAAATAAACATATATGAACATTAAATTTATGGCTGATAAGAAACACCTTCAAAATTAAAAGTTGTCTCTAGTTTTAATCTTTAAACCCATTATTTATTTAAGATGCCAACTTTAGCATTTACTTCCACAAAGCAAATAAAATATGTGACTAAGCATTGAAAATTCGTTTTCTGAAACACATAAACTTATGCCCCATTTTTAGTGAAAGGATAGTTCTTTAAAGAAAACTGGAAATAAATTACTGTTGAATTTGATGACATTAATTGTTAATCAATTTTAGTATCAGAAAACTAAAACCTTATATCCTCTATTCTTTTCACACATTCTCACAAATTCTAACTCATATCTGTATGTCTCATTTAACAATGCAATTATCAGCATTTACAGAGAATCTAAGGAAACCCTTTTAAAGTCATGGCCTGGAGGGAAACACTTCCTAAGTTTTCCAGTTCTCCCCCCACACACACACAAATTATCGCTAATGTGCATGGTATGAAGATCGAAACTTGCCCTTTTTCTCTCAAGTTGCAGAAAAGTGGCTGAATTCACCTGAGGATCTCAAAGTGCTGAGAGACAGCAGCTCTGCATTTCATAGGTAAGACATAGGTCACTCCCAATGCAGCAGATGCATAGAGCAAATACAGCATCATGGAACACCGACTCTACATCTCTCTTAAGCATAGTCAAGAAGTTGACATTGGAAAGATGGGGTAATAGTCACGATTTTGAGGATTTGAGGGTAGAATTAATTCTGTTTTTATCAAAACGCTCCAAGTACTGAATAGCAGTGAAATGGTACTAAGGTTCTTTAATTGGAAATAATCATTCTTTTAAAAATGGGTGTAACTACGAAATCATTCAAAGTGTGCAACCTGACTAAATAAATCTTGCATCTTACATTTTATGTGATTCAATTACCATGGAAATTGTTAAGGGCTTCTATTCATAGGAGAAAGGATTTGCTTCTATTATTTATTATGGTAGTTTGTAATTTATAAAGCAATATACATGTTCAAATGAAAAATTATGATAAAAAATAACTTAGACGATAAATATGGTACATGAATATTTGACATATATACATTTTAAAGATATGCATAGAATCTATAAATATATAAAACCAGACCTTAAAAGTGGGAAACTACAAAACCTCTATTGATAAGAGAAATGAATTTAAGATATAACTAGGTGGATATATTCCATGTTTACATTTTATGTGTCCATACTGGAATGATCAGTTCTGCTGAAACGTCAACTGTAAATAAGTTGACATGCATGTTTAATGCAGCAACAAATACAATGCCGGAATTATTCTTATGGTCACTGACAAAGTGATTCTAAATTTTTTTTGACTAAAATGAAATTGTATATTAAAAGTGGTTACTAACTTTTGATGATCTTAAAATATAAATGAATAAAATGATGTGTTATGCATGCACTTCACACATGTAAGAAGAAGTATGCAGTCATTAAACATTGCAGTATTGATTATAGAAACACCAATTTACAGAACAGAATAAGAAACATATAAATAGACCCAGGATTATATAGTCAAGGAATTTTTAACATATAGCCATATAACTTTACAAGAAAACATCTTTCAAGGAATGTTTAAACATTGTATGTTTATATAAAAAACAAAACCAGAAACATCCTGCTTCTTTGGTGTCTGGACAGGACTGCAGAGGAAATTGACTTCCTTCCTTCCCAGAATTCTCCTGTCCTCATTGATCCACCTCTACTTCCTGTCTGGTTGCCCCACCTATACTTCCTGCCTGGATACTGGCCAATCAGCATATATTTAAAACATAATTGACAGAATATAGAATTGTCTCACACCACTTCCCCCTCTCTCTCTCTTTTTTTTTTTTAACAAAGGAAAATATCCATAGTCCATTATTTGGGAATGTGGGCGTAGTATTCGAGGCTACTTCCTGCTGTTTGGGGGCACTGATAATCTTATGGAGATCTAAAGACCTAAAGAAAATTTGAATTATGATCAAGTCCTGACTGTAGTATCCTGTGAGTTTTGATCTCAGGCAGCAGTCGTGAACCTGTTCTGGATGTAGAACTTCCTTCCTGGCTTCTTGCCATTCAGCATTTATTTAAAACACAATTGACAGAATATAGAATTGTCCCACACCAAGACACTGCTGTGAAAAATGCAGTACTGAAAAGTTTTCTTAGAGTATCTCAGATATTCCACTGACAAACAAACACAAACTAACCCTATGATATATCAATCACCTTCCTACAAATACAAATGCAACTCTTGAATTCAAAATGAATGCAACAAAAATATTTCTGGTATTTCTGTTAATAACCAGGAACTTAAAATAACCAGATGATCTTCAATAAGTAACTGTATTAAAAAAAAAACAGAGCAAGCAAAACTGTGATATCCACTATGAGTACTATTCTGTATAAAAAGAAAAAGGTATTATGTCATACATTAAGTTTATATTGTTCATTGGAATAAGCCCATCTCAGGAGAGTTTGAAATATGTGATTTCAATTTCCTGGAATTTCAGAAAAGGTAGAAATATATAAATAGTAGGTAGTGGTATATGGTTTAGTTTGTTAAGAACAAGGCTTGAATATGTGAGCCTCAAAATATTTTAGGCAGAAGAGGCAATCTGCTTGCTGAGTTGATGTAATGGTGTCATCTGTGTCATAAAGGTGTGACATTTATAGTAGAACGTGTAAATTTTTACCGCACAGAATTTTAAAGAGGTCATTTATTTAGGAGTCAAAGAAATTTAGAGTAGTATGCAAATTGACACAATATGTATGAAAGAAAGTTCATGACTGACAAACAGAGGACATTAAGTCATTTTGTAAGATTGGAAATAGAACCCTCAAGGTAAAAGAGAATGCACCCCGTATGCTAGTGCTATTAATTAAGTTGTTTGCCGTTATTATGCAGAGTAAATATTATGATGTCATTGCATATTCATACTAGATTTTTACCAATTTGAATCCATGACTACATGGTGAGAAAACAATTTATTGGAGATAAGGACAGAAAAGTATTTCAAATGATGAATATGAAAGCAAATTAAAGTTACAGTTATCAATATGGAAACTCATTAGGCTAATAGAGATAAAGATGGATGTATCCAAACACTTATCCATCCATTTATCCATTGATTCTTCCATTCACATATATGTGGAATGAGTCACTCGCACAGGATACATGTTATTCATAGGTTATTATGCACACAGATGTTCCTTTGCTTCCTCAGGTAATGGGGTCTTGACATCTTACTGACAAAAAAGAAGAAAAAAAACCCACATGGTACTTTTGATAGATTTCTCTAAGATGACTAATTACCATTCATTCAAACATATGAATGATTCTAGTATTAGTACAGAAAATACTCTGAAGAATTTTACATTGGGCTCAAAAGTTAGAATTTTAAAAAAAATGAAATAAATAAGACAAATCTGAAACCAGTAATGAGAACCTTAGCCAGCTTTCCACTGGTGCGATAAATTTTAAGATGATCAACTAAAAGTAGGAAAGGCTTAAGTTGGCTAACAATTGGAGATTTCCATTCTTCGTGTTGCTTCTAGAATTGCCCTGATGCAGGACATATGTAACATAGATACCTGCTTACTTGTTGGTGCTGAAATGCAAAAATAATGGGATGTGCGGCACATAAGCAAGATTAGTTTCATCAGTAATCTGTGAGTGTATAACTGTTCTAAATATAGTATATTAAGTGAGTATAATCTATGTTGTTTTAGCTTTAAAGAATTATATTCATGCTTATCTATGAATGACTTTATGCAAAGACATTTATCACACGTAAGTCTGGCATTTACAGGGACAAGAATAGAACATTGAATCCTCTGGGCCTGGGGTTTCATGCAGTTGCATGCCACTTGGTTTGGGTACTCTCATCCTCTGCAAGAGCAATAAATTCTTCACCCACTGAGAAATATCCAAAATACATTTACTTATATTTTTTCTAGGGCGTTTTTAAGTGTAGCTTTCTAAAGCTAAGTGTTAGTATCTGCTAGATAACTTTATATTCCTCTTTTACTAATTTGAAAAACAAATATGCTTTCTTGATAGTTAGCTAAATCTACAAAAACACAGACAAAAGATGATTTAGAGCAGCAAATCCAATCCCAAAGAAAGAAAACACACAGAGAATTACAACACCAACAATGAAAACGGAACTAACAGGAACTAGCAATCACTTGTCATTAATATCCCTTAATATAAATACACTCCACTCACCTAGAAAAAGACACAGGCTAACAGAAGGGATACAAAACAAGAATCCATCCTTCTGCTGCTTACAAGAAACACACTTCAACCTCAAAGACAGACATCACCTCAGTGTAAAGGGTTGGGAAAAAATTCCAATCAAATGGACTTAATCAACAAGCTGGTGTAGCTATCCTAATATCTAACAAAATAGACTTCAAACTAAAAGCAATCAAAAAAGACAAAGGAGGACATTTCATTCATTTCATTTTAGTCACAGTAAATATCCATCAAGAGTAAATCTCAATACTGAATATCTAAGCCCCAAATACAAGAGTACTCTCATATGTAAAAGAAACACTACTGAAGCTTAAATCACACATTAAACCCCACATACTAACATTGGGAGATTATAACACCCCACTCTCACCACTGGACAGGTCTTCCAGACAGAAAATTAACAGAGAGAAGGGAACTAACAGATGTAATCACTCAAATGGACTTATCAGACAACTATAGAATACTCCATCTAAATATAAATGAATATGCCTTCTTCTCAGCACCTCATGGAATGTTCTCAAAAACTGACCACACACTAGGTAACAAAACAAACCTCAAAAGATACAAAAAAAAATTGGAATAACTCCATGTATCCTTCAGAGCACTATGGCTTAAAATTAGAATTCAAAAACAGCACTATATTTAGAAAGCTCATAAACACATGGAAATTAAACATTGCTCACCTGAATCATCAATGGGTCAAGGAAGAAATAAAGGAAGAAATTAAAGACTTCCTAAAATTCAAATAAATGATCACACAACATATCAAAATTTATGGGATTCAACAAAAGCAATGTTAAAAAGAAAGTTCATAGCACTAAATGCCTAAATAAAAAAGCTGGAAAAATCCCACAATAGTAGGTTAATAAAACACCTGAAAACTCTAGAACAAAAAGAAGCAAACTGAACCAGGTGAACTAAATGGCAGGAAATAACCAAATTGAGAGCTGAGATCAACAAAACAGAAACAAACAAACAAAAAAAAAACAATACAAAGAATCAATGAAAAAGTTGGTTCGTTGAGAAAATCAAGAAAATACACAAAACTTCATCCAAACCAACCAAAACGCAGAGAGAGACTATCCAAATTTACAAAA
The DNA here is from genome assembly GCF_037038515.1 of Microtus pennsylvanicus. Taxonomy (NCBI): domain Eukaryota; kingdom Metazoa; phylum Chordata; class Mammalia; order Rodentia; family Cricetidae; genus Microtus; species Microtus pennsylvanicus. The sequence goes on from NC_134584.1 coordinate 101,859,439, forward strand.
TGAGAAATGAAAAGGGGATTCATCTAATTATAAATACCAGATGATGCAAGTACTTAAAGTATGTTTTCTATTCGCTTTCAAATGCTTTAACAATCTAAATATGTGTCTTATACATCCAGTTAATTGTAGTCTTCATACCTCAAATGGGCAACTTTCCTATACAACAGACAGAGATCACTAGAGAAAACAACAGCTAATGAAAATGCAGAGTTGCAGAAAACAGTCCCAATCGATACATTTGCAAAATAACTAAGGCACTCAAGACTCTGGGATCATTGTAGAAGAGCTGGCAGGAAGATTTTAAAAACACAGGATTATGGAGTTTCCTGTGAGATTGTGTATCCTAGTAACAGCAGAAACTTCACCCATAAAATTTCTCCATCATAGTTGCCCAAATGTGACCTGAACAAGAATAAGAATAGACATGCCAATGTGAATGGGAAAAGCCCAATATGTCTCAATACTACACAAAAGTCCACAGGCAATGAAGGAATGCTGAGAAAGGTAAAAAGGGTTCTTCATTGAAGTGCACACAATCAGTTATCCAACCAAATAATTAACCAAGAAAACATAAATCCAAGTAACATTATACTGACTCTGCATATATTTATATAACAACAATTAATATAATAGAGAATCATGAATCTGAAAAAAGAAGCAAGGAGGAGTATATGGTAGGGTTTGGAGCCAGGAAATGGAAAGGAGAAATATTGTAATTATATTATAACTTCAAAAAATTTTAAGAAAAAACTCATTCTCCCTAACCCCAAGGTGACATGTACTGTGGTTTGAGCCTCAATAGCAGCCCCATGTATGTACGTTACAGGGTCAAGCCTTGTAAACTCTTGAGAAGTGTTGTGAGTCATTAGTAGGTGAAATTTAATGGAAACCTCTTATAGGATTCAGACATGCTTTCCAACTGTATTATATAACTCTGCTTAATTCTCTGGCACAGAACATAAGTGATCACTCTGGTACTTGTTTCTGCTATGATGCACAATCATTCTTGGCTTTTTCAGGACTGGAGCCCATACTTTTTCCATGCCTTTGCACCTGTATAAGCATGAGCTCATGCCTTGTATGCTATTTTTTTCATATGCTGCATAATAATAATAATATGAAGATATTACTACCTGTTTGGTTTTACAGAGGGAGATCATGGTTCTTTTCTTTTATGTTTCCTACATGGTCATTTTAAATACAAAAACAAGTTCAAGCAAACACTAAAAGGTTTAAATCCTTGGACAGGTGTTAACTTTCTACAGGTCTGATTTTAAGGAATCTTGTAGGCCATGCTTTTTGGCACTACTTTAATGAAAGATCTCACCTAATCTACAAAAGAAAATGTAAGTGTAGTTCATTCTTCAGTTTGTGCGAAGACTATGGCAGAAGAGGGCACACACTGGAAACAGATTGTTATCTCTGTCATATTTAGCAGTTACTTCCCAGTAGGAATATATTACTGGTACTGTCTGCATAGGTAGACACTTTTGTGATTCTTACATATTCCCAGGACACTTGATAGGTCATTAAATTTTATGTATGTAGTTTATTTACAGTATTTGCACCAAACTTCAAAAACTTATCAGGAAAAAGCATTGCACAGCCCATTAATGTTGCTGTGTATTTAGTTCTTTATAATATCTATGCATTTGGCACAACATGATGACTAAGGCTAAAAAGTTATCACAACCATTAAATCAATACAAAGAATTTAAATGGAAAAAGATTCATCTTTGCATTGGTAGCTTTACATTTACTGGAAACATTGTTAAAATGCTACCTTATGTTAAGTACTTTCCAAGGGAAGCAAGGGTGTAAAAGATATCATTTATATTAACAGCAGCTCCTGGAGTGATATGCATTCATCTGAATACATTTCTCACACAGCAGGAGAATTTTTCCAAACCCATAAATATTTGCTCACAATACATATGGATTTTATTCAATCTTCAGATTTATTTTGAGAATGAGATTTTTCATTTGGAATCATTTGGAATTTTACAGATTTCTACACCAATTTCCCAAACATATATAAGTAAATTCATCCAAATATTTATAATAATGCCAACATGATTGCAAAGTACAAATTATGAATTACAAAATGTAACTTTCCATTTAAAACTATACAACTCCTTGATCCTACCAGGTGACTCTAAAAAATAATCAGACACATTCAACATCTATGTGTGACATACAATACAAGTGACAAAACGGTATTATAGCATGATTGAATTGCTGGGTACATACCAAAAATTATGTCATATATGTAGCATATATTCATATCAACTTATGGATTTTGATAATGTACTGCTAAAGTGTTCCATGAAAGTTAATGGTATGCAGAATTTAAATTTAAGCAGATCTTTAATTTCCCAAGAGTTTATGATTTCCTTAAAATTAAAAGATAAAGTAAATTAAAACAAAAATGGAAAACTCTGAGCTGTATATCTAGTGAATAATATGATGTGGGAAATCAACCAATGGGATTGAACACCAAAGGAGATAAATAACCATATTTGCCTTCGTTCTGTTGCATGTAATATAAAAATATTCACATTTTCTCTTCAATTTTTCCAGACTTGTCATTTTTATTCCTCATAGAATTCTAGCATATATTTCCAAATAACTTGATTTAAATTACAAAACATTTCTAGGCCTGTATTTGTAAAAGAATTAATTGTGACCTATAGAGAAATCAATAGAAAGAAATCATTGTGTTAAAAGATGCAGCAGACTCTTACATTTGCACAGGCTTATTCAGAGAGGGGGAAGCTGGTCCCCCTGTCCTTCACAATCTTTCATTTTTTCCGTTCTTGTGTGTGTGTGCATGCATGTATACATGTGTGCATGTACATTTGTGTGTAAGCAGACATGCTTGTATATACATGTGCATATGTGTATTTGTGTGTTTGTTAATGTACGCACCACAGTGAGTTTCATTGTGCATGTTGGAACTCAAGGGACAAATTTCTGGAGCCATTTATGTCCTTTCGCCTGTGGAGGCATGGCTTCTCTTATTTCTTACATGCTATGTCCTGTAGGTGAGCAGGACTGAAGCTCCCTGGGAATTTTCACCTCTCTGCCTTTCCACAGCTAAGTGTGCTAGGATCATAGATGCATGTCATCATACCTGGCTTTAATTGGTGTGTGTGGGGGGGTGGTTCTGTTGAGCAAACACAGCACATTTAATGTGCCTCTTTGCCTGCCTCTTTCTTCCTTTCTTCCTTGTTTTCACCTATTTTTTGAATCTATTTTTCCTCCTTTCCTTTTTTTCCTAATAAGGAAGTGGTTTTTTAAAATTAATTAATTTAATATTTCTCCTACTTCTGCAACAAGTACTGTTAATACTGCTGTGACCTTGATTTAACTCATTAGAATAAGATATAGTCCCTGCTGTTATAATTTGAGCAATCATTGTTATTTTTATAATAATTCATTTTTATTATTGTTATTGTATGTGCTGCATATTTTTCTACATGCATGTATGTATTGCCTGATTCATGTGCCTGGTGCCCACAGAGTTCAGAAGAAGAAATCTGATGCCCTAGAACAGGCCTTAGAGATGGTTGTGAGAGGCTATGTGGGTCATGACTCTGCCCCTCCAGTGCAGCCTGGATAGCTGAGACTGGCAGAGGGTGCCAGGATTGAGACGCTGGGCGGTGTTGGCGACGCCTTTAATCCCAGCACTTGGGAGGCAGAGGCATGAGGATCTTTATGAGTTCAAGGCCAGCCTGGTCTACAGGAGCTAGTTCCAGAACAGGCTCCAAAGCCACAGAGAAACCCTGTCTCAAAAAACCAAAAATAAAAACAAAAACAAAACAAAGAATTTTTGAATACAGCTGTCATGTTCTTGCTTTTGCATGGATGAATAATTTTCTAAGAATCCCTTCTATGTATCCCACATGTCTCATGCCCAGGCTTTCTAAGGTACTCTGCTCTCTAATAACTTTAGATCAAATAAGAAGCATGCCTAACACAATTAGAAACACATGTTTCCTTTTAAGACTTGTTGATTAAGTCAAACAAATTTCATTATTCTTCCTTTTTAAAAAAATAAGTTAATTTATTCTTTGAAGTAAATCCCACTGTAATCCAAATACCTTTTGTCATGTCCCATGAACTTTTTGGGCACAGCGGTATGACCCTGACTGCATTACTTATTCTGATTATTATGTTACACCAAGGATTTAAATGCAGTTATTTTATGGTAGCCTGATTATTAAAATTGGGTGGATGCCTTGTGACACCACAATGTATTTTGCACACAGGCTAAAAAATGACATAAATCATGATGAAGTATTCATTGATAGGGTTTTCAACGTCACAAATGTATTAGTTTCAAAGGCAGCCAAAGCAACACTCAAACAGAGTGTAAAATTTCAGTGTCCTTTGTGGAATAGCAGGCACCAGAGTGGCACAGATTGTTGGAAGCTTGGGGAAATGAAATCCATACAGTATCATTTATTTTAAAATGTTTAAAATGTTTTCTTTCTTTCCAGGGAATGAGCACACAAACACACATATGCACACACCAATCTAGGTTTTTGCCTGCCTTTTGTTTTTGTCAGAAACTGTCCTGTGTGGTCTTCTGATTCATTAGGTTTTCCAAGAAATACCATAGGGGCCATAGGGGCTATTATCTTTCTGAATTTAAATGGTAATCATTTTTTTACACCATCTAAATAATAATGAAAAAATTGTAGAAAAGTAGGAGTAGGAGGAACGCTCCAAAGGCAGGCTTATTGATAAATATCTCTGGAATGTTGCCTTCAACCACCCTCTTGTGTGTACTTTAAGCTCCTTTTAATTCAAACTTAATGAAGGAAATTGTACACATAATGACACAGTTGTGAGAAAGAATTATAACTTCTTCCCTGTTGTTCTTTATTCCCTGTCTATCTTCTTATCACAGATAGCAGAAAAAGTTCAGACGTCTATAATTACAGGCTATGCTGACTCAGTAAGATGGATTTTGTTCTTTACATTATCAAATTATTTAGTTTCCAATAATAATAAAACTGTGTCCCATAATTTATGTAACTTCTGGTTCACAGATAATTGCCAGTTATTCCTCACTAGCTGACATTATCACTCCATTTTACAGCTCCTTGTTTGAGATTTGGGTTACATTGGCTGCTGTTACCTATGAATATACCTTTACACTTTGAAGCATTTCACCTTTTCGCACTACAAAATGATTCTGGCTCAAGCTGTCTGCATTGCAGCGTTTTGTCCTGTATCAGCAATATTTTCTTTTCCTTTTGTTTTGTTTTGTTTTTGTTTTTCAAGACAGGGTTTCTCTGTAGTTTTGGAGCCTGTCCTGGCACTAGAGACCAGGCTGGCCTAGAACTCATCGAGATCCGCCTGCCTCTGCCTCCCGAGTACTGGGATTAAAGGCATGCACCACCACCGCCTAGCCTCAACAATATTTTCTGTGTTGAAAATATTTGCTTTTTCATCAGAAGAGTATCTTGGCACAAAGTGTGCTTATTGCTGTTGAAACGTCACTACTGCTTTGCCCTTAATAAAATAGAGTTAGAGAAGCATGCATTCAAAATACCCAAATCTATAAGCATATACCTCACCCACAAGGTTAGTATGATCTATTTGGCTGAGACCCAGAACCACCTGTTACACTCTCATGTTCCTCTCATTTCTAACAACTGACCCTTGACAATGAGAAACAGCATCCAATGATTATATTGAATTTCTTGTTTTAGAATGAATATAAAATTAGCTCAGAATTGAGAAAGAGTAACCCTATCATAAATAAATTTAAAATATTTTTAAGGAATTATGTGTAATTCACTATTTTCTTTAGCTGTGTATAGTTTAAAAATTATTCTCTAAAGATATTTAGGCTAAGTCTTATCTCCCTCATGTATCTTCAAATAAATTTTTGATTTTACTGTTACGAGGGTTTAAGATAATCTACTTAGCATACTGTTGGGTTTCACCAAATCTCCTGAGTTTTCTTTCTCTTACTGTTTTCATTTACTTTTATTCTTGCATAATTTCTGTGAGTGACAGCCATGTTTTGTACATAGGCCAATTTGTAATCTATAGTGTGAGAGTTTTGCTATTCTTTTGTAGTCCGTACAACACTCCTGGCTTTTATTACTTTTTCCATAATGTATTTTCTAAAATTTTCTATGTGGTATTGCTTTCTTACTTAAATTAGAGGAGCAAAATGTTGTCCATCATCATTAAATAGTTTGCTAATTGTAAAAAAGCTGTGATAAGTATCTCACATTTACATACTTTCTAATGTATTATAATGTTGTTGATACAACTGAAATATTGTCTTTTATATTCTTGTGTATTAATACTAGTTTCTTCTTATTGGTTGTGTTGTACAAGCTTGTGCTAATCTACAATGGAATTGAATTATTTTATGCCATTCAGATGAAGGATAAAAGAAAGCATAGTGTGATCACTTTTCTCTTTTGGAAGTTTGCTGAGTCTATATAATATTAACTTCTTGTGATATATTTTTAAGTAGCTATAAGGTTTTTTAACTTTCTTCCATTTAGATGTTGTGTCTATTCCTCAAAAATAAATCAGGGTCACTAATTTCTTCGGTAAATATAGAAGAAAATTATATTTTATACCTGAAGAGACTGTGGTCACTATAATGCTTGGAACTTTGCACCATCGCCTGCATGTATGAGTACCGGCTAGCCTGACGCAAGCTTAGTGATATATGCCCTACCTCCTCTCTCCCATCATCAAAAGTGAGCAAAGGTCCAGGTGTATAGATCAAGGTTTCAATCATCATCTGAAGGTAAATAGCTTTGTGAGCATAGTAAAAACGAACACACAAAATATTCAGAACATATAAATTTTAGTACAGCCTGAATTGCCAGTCAACATGTTAGATTATAAAAAGGAATGCTAGACACAACAAACATAATTTCATTCATCATGTGTTCTCTGTTCTCAACATATAGAACAAAGTTTATTCTTATTATTTTATATTATCAACCTACTATATTTGCTCTTTTTTGGCCTAGAGTTGTTACCTTTTTATTTTGAAAGAAATATTTTATAATATTAAATGTCTGGATGTGTTTCTCTACTGGTCTTTCTTAACACATAACATTTAAAATTCAGATTTAAGCAACAGGCTCTTTGTCTCTGCCCAATGCCCTCAGTAATAGAAGCTTTGATTTCAATGAGTGGAAAAAGTGGGAATCATGTAGACTTATGGTGTAAGGAACATTGATTCAGTATCATGTGACTATCACCTATATTATCCTTACTAACCAAAGGGATTTTTTAAGTTTTTTTGTAACTAAAAATCATCCAGTCATTTATTTTTGTTACATACCAAAGAGATAATGAACATATTAAAAGGAAAAAGTATTTTTATGCCAACATATTTCACTGGGCTTCTCTTCTGGACTCTGCCATTCAGGAAACAGGGACTGCCTTTGCATTAAGCTGTGGCTCTTCTCCCTTTAACCTATGCTTAGGTTAAGGAAGACTTTATTTATACAATTATGTAGTTAACTTCAATCCATACACAGCAATTATTCAAAGCCTCAATACAGTAGCTTTTTGGAAATGACTTTTTACACAAACTACTTTGCAAAGTAAAAATGTTTTATGTGCTTAGTGAGCTCTATATTTTTGTCTGCTCCTGTCCCTGCCTCTCCCCCACCACTTCAACCCTCCCTGATGTGGGAATGATTTCTTCTTAATAAAGAAACTGCCTAGACCCATTTGATAGGCCAACCCTATCAAGGTAGGCGGAGTAAACAGAATGGAATGCTGGGAGAAAGAAGCTGAGTCAAGGAGTCGCCATGGTTCTCCCACTCCAGACAGACGCAGGTTAAGATCATTCCTGGTAAGCCAGCTTGTGGGCTACACAGATTAATAGAAATGGGTTAGATCAATATGTAAAAGCTAGCTAATAAGAAACTGAAACTAATGGGTCAGGCAGTGTTTAAAAGAATACATTTCCGTGTAATTATTTCGGGTAAAGCTAGCCGTTCAGGCGGCCGGGTGCGGGGACTCAGCCCGCCGCTCCTACCACTACACCTCCCCCCAGGTCCCATGCTCCCAATTAACTCGGGAGATCTTGTCTTTTTCTACTTTCCATGTAGATTAGATCTATGTAAGCTTCTCTTAGGGTCCTCATTGTTATCTAAGTTCTCTGGGATTGTGGTTTGTAGGTTGGTTTTCTTTATGTTTAAAAAACACCTATGAGTGAGTACATGTGATAATTGTATTTCTGGATCTGGGTTACCTCACTCAAAATGATGTTTTCTAGTACCATTTATTTTTCTGCAAAATTCAAGATGTCATTATTTTTTTCTGCTGTGTAGTACTCCATTGTGTAAGTGTACCACAATTTCCCTATATCTTTTTTGGTCAAGGGGCATTTAGGTTGTTTCCAGGTTGTAGCTATGACAAAGTTGCTATGAACATGGTTGAGCATATGTCCTTGTGGCACAAATGAGCATCCTTTGGATATATACCCAAAAGTGGTATTACTGCGTCTTGAGAAAGGTTGTTTCCTAATTTTATGAGAAATTGCCAGACTGACATCCAAAGGGGTTATACCAGCTTGCATTCCCATTAGCAATGCAGAAGTGTTCCATTTTCCCCACAACCTCTCCAGCATAAATTGTCATCAGTGTTTTTGAACTTGGCTATTCTTACAGGTGTAAGATGGAATTTCAGAGTTGTTTTGCTTTGCATTTCTCTGATGATTAAGGATGTTGAATATTTCCTTAAGTGTCTTTTAGCCATTTTTAGATTCCTCTGTTGAGAGTTCTCTGTTTAGGTCATTACTCCATTTTTTATTGGATTATTTGTTCTTTTGGTGACCAATTTCTTGAGTTTGTTGTATATTTTGGAGATCAGACCTCCCTCTGATGTGTGGTTATCTCACTGTTTGCTGATGATATGATAGTTTACATAGGAATCCAAAAATGTCTACCAAGGAACTTATACAACTCATAAACATTTTCAGTAATGTAGCAAGATACAAGATTAACTAAAAAAAAATCAGTAGCCCTCCTGTACACAGATGATAAAAGGGCTGGGGAAGAAATCAGATAAACAACACCCTTCACAATAGTCACAAATAGCATAAAATATCTTGGAGTAACTCTAATCAAACAAGAAGAAGACATGTATGACAAGAACTTTAAATATTTGAAGAAAGGAATTGAAGAAGAAAGTGGAAAGATCGCTCATGCTCTTGGGTAGGCAGAATTAACATAGTAAAAATGGAATCTTACAAAAAGCAATGTACAGATTCAATGCAAATATACCCCCAGTAGTTATTAGATAGTAAGGTCTAAGTCTCTGACCTTCACCAATATAAATTTATATCTTGAAGAAAGGTCAAACAAGGTATCATGAACATTATTAAATACTGACAATTTGTAAGACCAACCTTGCCAATAGCAAGTGTTGACTTTTATTGAATGCTTATGTTGTTCTAAACAATTGACTAGGGGTAAGAATCATAGAGAAACACAGTCAATAAAAGTGAAGAATTGTGGAGACCAGTCTCAACAGACATATCTACAAAATAATTCCTTTATCTATATTCTCTGGAAACATTGTGAAAGAGGAGGTGGAGAGATGCTAAAAGCCAGAATATTAGAGAATTTTCTACAAAAATTTTGTCTCCTAGAAATATCAGAATCTATACCTGATAAGTCTCACCAAGATGATGCTGAACCATTCTTAACAAGGACAACAAAAATAGACATGCTAATGTGGATGGGGGTTTGTATGAGGGATTCAAGGGGGCCTTGATACTACCCAAAGAAATATTAGTAACTAAAGAGAGGCGGACTGGGACTGATGGAGCATGTGATCAAACTGGACTCTCTGAATGTGGCTGACAATGAGGGCTGACTGAGAAGCCAAAGACAATGGCATTGAGTTTTGACTCTACTGCATGGACTGGCCTTGTGGGAGACTATTCTGTTTGAATGCTCACCTTTCTAGACCTGGATGGAGTGGGGGAAGACCTAGGACTTTCCACAGGGCAGGAAACCCTGACTGCTCTTAGGACTAGAGAGGGAGGGGGAGTGGGAGGGACATGGGAGGAGGGGAGGAGGTGGAAATTTTTAATAAATTAAAAAAAAATAAAAAGAGAGGGAAAAAGATCATTTCATTAATGCTGAAAATACCTTCAACAAAATTCAACACCCATTCATGATAAAAGTCTTGGAGAGAGCAGAGATATAAGGAATATACCTAAACATAATAAAGGCAATACACAGCAAGCCAACAGTCAACATCAAATTAAGTGAGAAGAAACTCAAAATGATCCCACTAAAATCAGGAACAAGAGAAGGTTACCCACTCTCTCCATATCTATTCAATATAATACTTGAAATTCTAGCTAGTGCAATAAGATAAAAAAAAAAGGAGATCAAAGGAATACAAACCAGAAAAGAAGTCAGAATCTCACTATTTGCTGCTGATACAATAATATACATAAGCGACCCCAAAAATTCTACCAGCAAACTCCTGTAACTCATGAACTCCTTCAATAATGTAGCAGGTTACAAGATTAACTCAAAATATTAATAAAGAAATTCAATAAAAAATTGGGGTAGAGATCTAACCAGAGTACTCTCAACAGAATCTCAAATGGCCAAAAAACATGTAAGGAGCTGACCAGTATCCTTAGCCAGCAGGGAAATGTAAACCAAAACAACTCTGAGGTACCATATACAGTAATCAGAATTTCTAAAATCAAAAATCAATGACAGCTTATGCTTGAGAGGATTGTAGTAAGGGAAACACTCCTCCATTGCTGGTGGGAGTTCAAACTTGTATAGATACTTTGGAAATCAATGTGGCAATTTCTCAGAAAATTTAGAATGAATACACTTTAAGACCCAGCAATACCACTCTTGGGCATATACCCAAAGGATGCACACTCATACCACAAGGACATTCGCTCAATTGTGTTTGTAACAGCATTATTCATAATAACCAGAACCTGTAAACAACCTACATGCCCCTCAACTGAAGAATGGAAAAAGAAAATGTATATTTACACAATGTAGTAGTACTTAGTGGTAAAAAATAATGGTATCTTGAAAGTTGCAGGGAAATAGATGGTTCTAGAAAAAGCAAACATCCTCAGTGGGGCAACCCAGAACTAGATAGACAATTATAACATAAGTGGCTTCTAGACATAAAACAAAGAAAAACCAGCCTACAATCCACAACCCCAGAGAACATAGAGAACAAAGAAGACCTTAAGGGAGACATATATTGATCTAAATAGGAAGGAGAAAAAGACAAGATCTCCTGAGCAAATTGGAAGTGTGGGGGTCATGGGAATGGGAGAAGGGTAGAGAGGACAATGTGAGGGGAACAAAGAAAAATGTATAGTTCAATAAAAACACTAAAAATGTAACTGACATAAAAGCATGCTGAGAGCAGAAATTATCATCCCCAGGTTTGAGCACATCTATTAGTTATTCACAACCATGTGATAAGCCCTGAAAATATACAAAAAAAGATACAAATTGAGCAGGTTGCATTTATGTATTTATGAACACACACACATCTGTATAAGGAAGGGTGGATATGGGAGCACACATAATGTGTGTGTGTGTGTGTGTGTGTAACAACAGTTAAGAAAAGGTATCATAAGTTTGGAAGAGCAAGGAGGGGCATATGGGAGGGAAGAAAGAAAAAATCAAGTAGTTTAATTGTATTATGATCTCAAAAATAAAAAAATAATAAAAATGATAAGAATTTAGTGAAATATAAAATGAGATAACTGTTTCCCAATTCAAATTTTAGTGCATTGTTTTTGTTTTGTTTGTTTTCTTTCTTTTCATGTCCATTCTCTGTTCTACAGATAAATAGATTCTGTTTGTCTCTATGAAGGTCCATTACTTACCTTATTCTTGATCTCTGAAGTTAGACTTCAGGGAACTGGGGAGTGGGGTATGATGGGGGAAAGGGGAGATGGGGAGAGAAAAGTGAGAAGGGGAGGATGGGGAGAGCTTGGGAGAATGGGATGGTTGGGATAAAGGAAAGGTGGATATGGGAGCAGGTAATTTCTTTATAACTATTTTAATAGAATTATCTGATGTAGATGTAGTTAGGCAAAGCGCTGTAATAAAATGAAAGTAAAATAAAAATTGAATTGGTAGTAAGAATGTGCACATAGGTCATTTCTTACAGAGAGAAGTGAGAAAACCATTCCATCTCTATCTCATCATCTAGACAAGACTTGCAGGTAGACTTCAACACCTGATTACCAAATGTGGAGGGGAAAAGAAATTACTAGGAATACAAGAGATGATACTAAATCCATTACTTTTATTTGCATAAATGAACAAAATTATATATTCATGACCCTCCCATTATCTATTGTTTTCTTTTTTCAGATATACAATTTTAGCCCTCATTACCGACAGAGTCACCTTATGCCAATCCCTAAATTTGGGCTAGGTGTATAATTATTTTTTTGTTGTTGTTTTTTCAAGACAGGGTTTCTCTGTGGCTTTGGAGCCTGTCCTGGAACTAGTTCTTGTAGACCAGGCTGGTCTCGAACTCACAGAGATCTGCCTGCCTCTGCCTCCAGAGTGCTGGGATTAAAGGCGTGCGCCACCACCGCCCGGCTAGTGTATTAATTTTTTTGATCAATGTAATTAAGTAAGAGTACTTGATTAACTTCTGTTCTAAATCTAATGCTCTCCATGCCTTGGATTCTTGCAGTCCTAGCAGTCTCCTGGGATCACACCCAGGTTTAACCTTGGTGACACTGGCTTACATCAACCATTTATTACTACAGAGTTAGTTGATAACCTGAAATCCCCATTCCTGATGCATAAACCCATACAGCTGACTGGAGACAGTATGATGCCCACCGATGAGATCAATTGAAATGGAAAAAGGCAGGTCAGCTAACCCAATTATTGATGGACATTGTCAGAAGCAGTTCAAGTAATTAATTTTTACCTACGAGGTTTGGGGTTGCTGGGGGACTCAAATAAATCTGAAACCTTAAACAGCATTAAGGATAAAAATTAAAATTTAAAGTTACTAACTCCTCAGTTCACCTACCCTTAGATATTTATTTTTTGTTATGGAGTAAATATCATTCTCCCTGAATTATATATATGTGACATTTCTGGAAAATATGACAAAGAAAATGCCGTTTGACTTATTGTTAACAGGCATATGCTCAAAATTTCATCTCTCCAATATACTCCATGCAATACAAACTGGAATTCATTACTCTACCTAGTAAAAAGCATCTTAGGCTCCAATTATATATTTAAATTTTCATATATCTTTCTTGGTTTACATTTGGGGAAATTCTAAATTTCAAGCATGAGTAGGAAGCACTTGGCTTAGCCATTACTTTAGGAAAGTGTTTTAATCACAGACCTAGCATCGAAAACTGTGCTAGGTCATCATACATTTATGCTTCAGATTTTTAGTGCTAGAGCCTCTGTTTAGCTCTTTTTCCTATGTCCTGCCTATTTCTCACAAATCTCTGCCTTGAGCAACATGTAATACGTGTCATGTGATTTGGAGAAGAAACATCTTCTATGTTCAACTTTTGGTGACAAATTTTGAGCAATCCAAAGATGCTGCAACTATACGTAACTGCCCTTGTTTCTTCAAAGACCATGGCCCATGGGTTACATAGAACAACTCTCCATCATGTCTTAATGAATATTTCATCCACTGAAAGTATATATTTTATGGGATTTAAAATTTTTAAATTGTTCAGTTTTCCAATTATGTTTTCAATTAAATTGATGAGCTGTAGTCAATAAAATTAACTAGCAATTTAACTCCCAAACTAAGAAATTAATATATATGAAGAGATATCTGATTGATAGTCAAAAACCACTCTTGTGAGAATGAAATTACCACTAGGCATATTTATTAATTGAAATTATTCAAATGTATCACAATATCAAAAGCAGTCTGCAAGTAAAATCCAAGGGTTAATTGTTCTCATTCTTGGTTCCATGAACTGTTCCCTCTGTATATGTGCTAGATGCTCCTCGGATTGCATCTTATTTTCATAGAAATTAACATCTGTCCTTCTTTAATTACGATACTTTCTCTTCTTCACACTAGTGATTTTTAATAATTTCACTCACTGCTCTATGTTGATTACATTCTTTAGGCGTGCAAAATTAGATTTTTCTAAATTCTAATATCCTTATAATGTTGTGCACTTGAAAATATTTTTTGATATGAAATTTGAAAAAGATTTGGAGGTGGTTGAATTGGTCATAGGCAAGGTAGCACACAATTAAACCACAACATTGGAAATACATTTCTTCATTGGATATTGGCATAAAATGAAAACAAAAGAGACGTCACTGTGAACCCACATAATAAGGTTGACAATCTTTGGGTTAAAACACTCTTTTCCACATGTGGGGAACTATTGAAACATACGCGTTTTATTTTTATGAACATTCAATAAAATTTATGACAGCCTGTTTTAGGACTAATGGGCTGGAGAGATGTCTCAGTGCTTTGGAGTACTTAAGTTACTCAGAGTTCCCAGGTTCAATCCCTAACACTGTCTTGACTCCCAACCTTCTCTAACTCCAGTTCATCATGATCCAACACAGTTTACTAGTCTCTGAAGACACCAGGAGTGAATGTATTTCACACACATACATGAAGGCAAACCACACATATAAAAAGTGATTAAAAAAATCTTTTAATGGAATAAAAATCATAAGCTATCTTCCTTGTCTAGAGAAGCTAGACTCGTCTTCCAGTAATTGATGGAACCAGATGCCAAGATCCACAACAAAACACCAGGCTGAACACGGGAATCCAGGCCAAGAGAGGAAATAGAGAATACATACACAAGGGAGATCAAAATCATAATGGAGAATTCTGCAGCGACGGCTGATCTAAGCTCGTAGAAACTCATGAACAGTGAGAAGACAGCTGTGGAGCTGAACTAGTTATGTGCAAGAGACAGTTATGAAACTTGGGCTAAACAGAAGTTCTCTGGCAGTAGGACCATCATCTGTCCCTGGTGCAGGAACTAGCTCATGAGAGCCCATTCTCTATGAAGGAATGCCATATTCACACTTAATGTAGAGGGAAGGGGCTTGGTCCTGCCCCATATTAATGAGTCAAATTTTGTTGACTCCCCATGGGAGCCTTTACCTGTTGGGAAGAGTGAATGGGGGTGTTCGCTGTGCGGGGTGGGAAGCCATGGAGGACAAGAGGAGGGATGGGAGGGAGAACCTTGGTTGAAATGTAAAATGAATTTAAAAATAAATAAATGTTTTAAAAAGTCTTTCTACAAACTGTAGGCTAAAATTTTTTAATTGTATTTGTTCAGGATTTTGACATTTCCTCATTATTATGTGGATAGATGCTTTACCAGTAACACTATCAAATCTCTCAAACGAATATTCAACTCTTGTAATAAACATAGAAAATTATTTATCTCACAAGTCACAGTTTGCTAGAATGTTGCATATTTATTCAAGCCTATGATAGCCTGTTTAAAGACAAATTAATTGACAGGGCAATTATGCACACTGTCTTTCACCATCACCATACAGCAAAATTGGATATAGGTTATATGCTTTCTTTATCGCCAGTACAACTAAATATAAAAAATCATATTGATATTTGGGTATTAATAATGACTGAGAATTTGTAAAGTTTGCAAAATTTTATTCAATATTTAATCAGGCATAATGTGTATATATGCCTTGGCTACATCAAAATCTTTTACACTCAAATGACCCTCATTGTCTTTTTGGAAAATTATATGTATTATCATATAAGGAATGATCAGGAGTGCCCATGCAAATGGCAATAGTCTTCACAGAAATCCATTTCCAGCTTTTAAATTCAACATTCTCCTTTTCTTAGCTTTCTGGCCTGTAATCGTCTGTGCAACAGCAGGCAACACTAAAGAGTGGATAATGCAGAGATTATGAAACAGATGACATTTAAAACTGACTCCAATGTAAATATTTCATTTATAAAGAGAAACAGAAAGGACTCAGAGACAGAAGAATAATAGCCTGTACTCACTTATGCTAACAAATGTCATCACTCATGCCATTCATAATCATTTGAAATAAAAAAAAATCTCATCTATCTTCTTTCTATGTGTTACTACTGTCTTCTAACTACAGTGAGCACTTTGACTCCTGTGAACATATGGTAGTTCAGACTTCCCTGCTGGCAATAAATGGAGGTCTATATCCAAGTGTTTTCATTTAGTGATCATCAAATCCTAGAAATATTTAGCTCTGGGCATCTTGCTTTTTCTCATCTGTCCAATAGTCTTGTAAACAAATTATACTTCTCCTACTTTTTTCTCCGTCTTTTGTTTTTCTTTGTTTATTTTTTATGGGGGGGGGCAGGGATGGGGCATTGAAAAGGTTTCCCTGTGGCAGTGGCTATTCTGGAACTTGTTCTGTAGATGGCGATGACCATAAATTCGCAGAGATTGCCTGCCTCCTAAGGACAGAGATTAAAGGTGTGAGCCACCATCCATCTTAGAGCTGGATGGGTAATTATAGAACTTAATAAATAAAAGTTCTTTCAAAGAATGCCTCCAAAATAAATTTCAGTTATTATCTCTTATTTACGGAGCTCACAATAAAAATCTGACATACTTGTTTGTGTTTTTTCTATTTCAAGACTTTTCCTTAAACTCATCATTTTGTCTTTGACTCTTCTTTTCCAACTCTAGGTTACCATGCTGCTTTGAGAATATAAGGACAACTGATGAGCATGTATCTTTTACGGTCTTGGAATGCTGCCTGTCTGAACAACATAGCTGAGGAAATACTGCAAAAGTACTGAAATGAGAAGCTGACTCAGGAACTCAGAATGATTTCACAGCTTTCATAGTAAATGAAATGGACTCTAGAGATAAGATCACAGTTTCAGAAATGTATCAGTATGTTGGTCTAAAGATGCAACTCAGTGACTAGAGCTTTGCATAACAGGTACAAAGCCCTTCTATAATCCTCTTCAAAATAAACAAAAAACCTATCATCTAACATTTACAAGTCAATGAGACACAGTTACTGAGAGAACGATCATGCATCTATGATATTTCTTTATATAGGTCTAGCCAAAGGAAGTCCAAAGGCACAAGTTTTGAGAAGTTTCTGTGAAGCACTCTAGCCTATATGCAGTTCGAGTTACTCAATGCATTGAGTAACCTGTGGAGCAAGCTGACTTGGCTATTTCAGCTCATTGTGTAGCCCTTGGTCCACAGCCCATCAGACCTCTGTGAATGTTCTCTCTTTCTATGATACGTATCATTAATGGTAGAGCAGTAAGCATTTTGCCCTTTTGTAACTTGACAGCTCAGATGTCTTGTGTGAGATATAGTTGAGTGCCATATCAAATGACCTACCGAAGATTCCTCCAAGCTCCCTACATTAATCACTATTTTACTACCATGTCTTTCCATTTCCTGCTATGATTCAGTGAAGTCACTAATAACTTTAAATACTGTAAATGTCTGAGAGACATTAAAAGTTCAATGTAAACAGAGTTAACAGTGGGGATGTATAATATTCTATGAATTATGATAAATCGCAAGTCATATACAATATTATTTTATTTTAATATAGTACATTTTCTTCTGAAAGAATTAGATGTCCCTATTCAATCTTGATCAGAAAATTGAGAGCTGTCTTAGTTAGTGAGTCTGTCACAACCTCTTTGCTTTATTAAGATGAAGAAATATTACTATCTTTATATGCTTTCCTCTAAGTATAGTAGATAGATTTATATATACATATGTGTATATGATATGACATGAAATACCAGACTCCTGGGAATAATAATAAGTCTAAAATGTGAAGCACAAAAGCTGAGCCCAACTGTTTTTTCAGCATACTGCACTGAGGTGCTTTTATAAACAGCGTCTGTGAACTGTGTAAATGTGGAAGACTTCATGTGCACATAACAGGAGTCTCCAAAGAAGGAGAGGGAATAAAAAAGAAAAACAAAAGTAGACATGCAGCCAAATTTGGTAAAATGTATAAATCTACCCATCTAAGAAATTCAATAAAACCCAAGAGACAGAAATGTTACAATAGAGTACACCACGATACTTACTAAGTTTCTCCAACGCATGAACCAAATAAAGCCTATGTTTCAATTGCCTTTCAGGTAAAAGTAGAAAAAGCATTTCCAATAACTCAGAACTTTTCTTTATGAATGATTACAAGAAAAACTGTCTAAGAATATAGTAACAGATAAACAAAAATACCAACAACCATTCATTGTAAAAGGATATCTACAGAAAATAAAGAGATGATAAGTATTTTCTTCAACCTCATAATAGAAGTTTACAAAAATAGATGTAGGTCACTACAGGTGACATTACATTAAATGGAAAAAAATGAACTTACTTCTCAAATCAGCAACAAGCTAACAAGGTCATCTCTCCTCTTTTACATTGCTGGTAAAGTTACAGGCAGCTCAAGAAAAAAAATAGAATAAGAGAAAATATGACAATAGAATACAACTAATCAAATGTGCTCATAATCACGGATATGAATGTATATATAAACATTTTAAATTTCTACAGTCAAAAGTAAGAAAAATTAGGGTGTTTAGAAAGCTGATATCAATAACATGTAAACAGAAGTGTAATGGTCATGACTGTTATAGTCACAAAGACACAGGGTGTAGTTATATCCAGAAGAACTACCAAGCAGAAGCAGAAGGGGAAATAGAAAAGGGAAGGGAAAGGGGAAGAAGAAAGAAGGAGAGAACAGAGAAACAGGAGGTGACTCATTGGGAAGAAAGGAGCAGAAAGTGTAGGACAATAGGAAAAATGGGGGTGAATATGTTCCTGGTGCGTCCTTTACATGTATGAAATTTTCAAGAAGTTAAAAGTAAAAATAATTCTGAAAATGTAAAGATGAAAGCCTTTATGAGATCAATTAAAAAATAATAGTACTTAAAGTATCCTGAAATCCAGGAAGAGGAAGCACATGCATTTTTAAGGCAATTTGACATGATATTTTTAAAAAAGTTGTATATACAGATCATTATAGGAAAATGTTCTCAGCAACGTCTCATTAATGAATCCAGATTTAGGACTGGAGAGATGGTTCAGCAGTTATAATGGTTTCTGCTTGTCTGAAGGACCCAATTAGGGTTCTCAGCATCCATTTCTAGAGCATCACACCTCATTGTAACTCCAGGTCTAGGGCTTCTGCTGCAACTCTCTGGATGTCACAGGCAACTATATACTTGTTGCTTACACATGCAGACACCATATACACCTATAAATAAAAATGAGAATGAATATTTAAAATCAAATATCAATACACACATTGAAACTGTGCACTTAGCATAATGGCGGAAGTAGGCATGCCAAATCCTGCAAAGATTCTGATCATTTCTCAGGAGATTGCAGTGGTGTGGGAGATGACACAGTAACTTCAGGAGGCTATTCTAAACATATGTGTTTAGTGCCATACAGTCTGACATTTCCAGTTACTTCAATATTCACACAGGGAAATGACACCACATCTCCATAACAGTAGTATTATACATGAAGATATGCAAAGTGTTATCATCAATTTACATAAAACACTAGAAGATTCCAATGATTTGCACACAGAGAAGTCAGTGCATTGGATGACTGAGAAGGAAGGAGTTAGAAGACCAGCAGGGTCCTAAGACACTCTGAGGATTCTGCCTGTGTTTGCTACTTCCATGTGATCACAGGTTTACTGAAACATGCTGATGTTAATACATTTAATTACACATTTTGCGTTTAGGAATTGCCATATGACAACTGTATTTCAACAAAGCTGTTAAATCCAAAATAAAATACTATTTGCTATAAAGCCAAGGAAGCTATCATTCATATGAAAATGTGAACATTGTAGGTGGAGAATAGTGGGAAGTCTTTGATTCATATATTAGAAAGTTTAGCTTGGTCTTCTGAGCTAAGAAGCTCATGGTACTCATCTCTGAAGTCCAGTACAGATACTCTGACCTTCAGCATCCTATGTTTCTATATTTGCTGCAATATGTTGAGATGTTGTATGGATAAATGTGATTATGGATAAAGTAATTTGTGTCTAAACAAAATCACCGCCAGGAAAAGGGATTACAAAGGCAAAAGAAGAAAAGAACATAATTCTTTGTAAAGAGACTGGAGAGTCAAAGAATGTGAAAGAGTTAGAACGAGCAATGAGAGTAACAACATACTGCTACGTGTAATACGAGAAGAATGGCCGTCTTAGTGACAAGACAGCAAGAGCAATGCCTTGAGACATTAAATGGGCTGTCAAGATCAGACAGGGATAAAGAGTGAGATCTAGCTAGGCCAGAGGGCCAGAGATAGAAGTAGGAGAAACTGTATTTAAAGAAATCAGAGGCAAGCCAGAAACTCAGCGCCTGCCAGGATATGTTAACACACGCTTCACGTGGATCTTTTGTCAGACACAGCTGGAGGTGGGGAGGGAATTCTGTGTTTTAGTGCCATATAGCTACACCTACAGAATAGGCTTGAGCAAAAACTGCTGTCAAACAACAGGTGAGAAGCCTTGCCACAATCACCTATTGACTACACAGTGAAGGGAATGTGGCTCATAGATAATTTTAAAACCTTGGTTCAGTATTACCATAATTTAATAGTTTTAGGAGAAAACGATGAGATTTGCAAGAGCTTATAGCTTATCTAGAGTATCAGTATATTTTGTTCGAGCTAATTATGACTTTGTAATATGGGCAAATTTCTGATTCTAATAAAGAGCAAAATATGTGAGTGTATAATAAACCTTCTAATTTATTCAATATAAAATTGACTGAAACTATCACACACTTTTCCTAAACTGATCAGCTTATTTTCCTACTTTTGATTTTTAAATAAAATCTCTGAGGACTAAATAAACTACAGAGACATTATTGGCTCGTGGTATTTGGGATCATTTAAAAGATAATTCTCTGGTTCACTTGCACATTGACATGGATTTGACCAAATTGAACCTGGGGGTAGAACTATGTCCTTGAAACATCATAAATAGCAATTAGTTTGGAAAATTATTTGTGAACTTACTTTAAATGAAAAGGTTTTAAAACTGAAAATTTCAAAATAAAAATTGACCAGATGAGTATTTGCTACATTATATGCTAAGTTTTATGTACAACAGACATACAATGATTACAGAACTATAGACAAGGTTTCTTTGAGTTCTTATTAAAACTTTAATGTGTTAATATTTCTAGATATATTTAACTTATCTAGGAACAAGTTAGTAACAATGATATCTCATAGAACCTAAAGTTGAAGGATCTGTGGTCAACTATGGTTATTTTATAAGAAATTTCTACTACTGAAGCCCTTGATCTGAACTGCTACATTATATAGTCATTGTTAAAGTTCAGATAAGAAACATTTATCATGTTATTGTGGTAAAAAGAAATATTCAAAGAAACAAGGGGCAGACAAGGTAAATAT
Organism: Microtus pennsylvanicus; assembly: GCF_037038515.1. Lineage (NCBI taxonomy): Eukaryota > Metazoa > Chordata > Mammalia > Rodentia > Cricetidae > Microtus > Microtus pennsylvanicus. The sequence continues at coordinate 101,880,902 of NC_134584.1, forward strand.
TTGCAAGCTGATTTTCTTGTTTTCATTCTTATAGAGAACATTATTACTTGGATCATAAAGATGAAATAGGCAATGTTTGTCTCTGCCTGAATCTTGTCTAATCATGCTTTCTAAAATATTGAGTTTCCACACATTACAGTGTAGATTTTCTTCGATTTTTGTAAATATAATGAATAAATTCATGTGTTCTGAATAACATATAGGTGATATTATTAATATGATTATATGTACACATTATATGCATGGTAATTGTAAGTAGACTTCAATTTATATATGTACATGTATATACCTATATACTTACTTGACTTACATTCACAATCACCATGCAATAGCCACACCCAGCCTTTTGGGTCTGATATTGATTTTATCATCAGAGATTCTTACAGATTCAACTGCACTCTTCCGGTATGTTAAAATTCAAACAATGGTAAGCAAATACACATAATACTTTTTAAAATATTCAGTGTTGCAATATGACTCAATATTTCTAATTGTGAGATTGATAACCTTTGACTATCAACAAATATTCTAGAATATGAAATGAAATATCTTACAGGGATCAATGCAATTGCTAAACTGACTAATCAAATGTCAATGATAGAGAGATACTAACCTTTTCCTTCATAGTGATACTCAGGGTTGAATACACCAGAGGTAGGCCTACATGTTTTGGTGGTCTTCATACTTTTTTTTTTTCACCACATTTAAGATTGGCCACTCAGTTTATCCAGCTATCTTATATGAGTGGCGGAAGAGAAGCAATACTGACCCTAGGCAGAATGCAGAATAATTGGTCTTGTATCATCCACTCCTATCCTGGATTGTGCTTATAGGGATATATGCATGTTAAGGGAGAAGGAAAACGTTGAGATGAAAGACGGGAAGAATAAAAGCAGATAAAGTGAGATTTGGAAGATACAAGTACTTGTTTTAGTTTTGTCTGTTTGCCGCGCACCGCGCCCCGGTGGGTGTCTGCGCTCTGTGTGCTAAAACCCAGTTAGCAAGCTTCGGGCAAGTGGCTGGAGGTTGAGAATACAGATGCAGAGACAGACTAACACACAGACCTTTTAACACTGATACAAAAGCCCCAAGAATGCCCCCTTTATTGTGTTCAGGGGCAGATTATATAGAGATAGACATGCCCCAGCCAAACCCACCAGAAACCACTCTCCTGCCATCAGGAACTCCTGAAGGTCTCGTGCACAGAGCAGCTGAAGGCACTCAGATCAGGGGAAAACAAGTTCTTTACAAGAAATTCAGGAACCAAAGCTAAGGAGAAACCCTGTCTCGAAAATCTCGAAAAAAAGAAAAGAAAAGAAAAGAAATTCAGGACCTGGGGTCTCACTGCTCCCAACATCTGTTTCTCTTATTCATATTATTTAACTCTTCTCAAAATTAAATATAAAAATAAATTCTAAAGGTTTTGAAGCAACAATCCTGCCAAACCCAGTAAACACTTTGTCTAAAAACCTGAGGCCACATGAGGGCACTGTGGCATTGCATTTGGTCCGGTGACCTATTAAGCCTCAACTCAGGAAGAATAATGTAGTTTTTCAAACACCAGGGTGAGCATACACAGGTACTCTGGGGTAATGTCTGGACATGTGGATGGGCATAGCTGTGTGGACATATAAATCAGTTAGTGCCCTACCGAGGCAGCTCCCAGACCAGAGATTGCTTTCCATATCCAGGCTTCATGACACGCTTCACAGATTTTCTTTACTAGTTGCTCAGGCTGAACTATGATATTATGATTTTCCAATTGCAGCGATAATGGATCATTTTTTGGCATTTCCCACTCATTAGAATTTGCACCAGCATGATGGATTAATTTCGGGGCATTTTCTGTCCTTGGCATAATCACTGGAAAGGGAATGAGAATAGCTGCTGCACTGGGTAAATGACAGCACAGGGGCTGTCTAGGGCTAACATGGAAAGAAGAAAAGAAAGTGCGGAGTGGGTGGTGCAGGCGTGAGCCACTGTATTCATAAGGCTTAGCTGAGCAAAGGTGAAAGGCTCAGCCTGCTGGCTCAGCCCAGAGTCAGCCCGCAATCCATGCTGGAATGCAGTGCTAATATTGGAAAATGTGTAAATGCATTCTAATAGAGCTGACCCTCTCATGCAGCAACTTTTCCTTTTTATTAAAAACCAGCTTACCACATTAAAAATCATGGGCCCTTTTACTTTTCATATTTATCTTTTATGTTTAATTCTTATAGCTAAAGAAATACTCAAGACTGAATTCCCATTTTGTCTCTTTAAATCTGCTTCAGTGTATTTTTCTGATAAATATGCACTGAACAACTATCTCGTACTCAGAATGCAGAAATATTAAGCTTCTCTTTTGTCCTGTGTTAGAACACTTCTTTGATAATCTGAAGGACTTTTATTTAAACAAGTGACATAATAGAACCACATGGATTGGCTTCCTGTGATTGCAGGTTCTTCATTTCCTAAATTTATTTAAAAGCTACTCTATTGTGATTCATCATTTTTTGTAAGTGAGCTAAGGAAACTTGGGATTCAAAGTGGAGGTTCCATCCTCATCCATTTGATTAATTAAAATTAGCAATAACCTTGGCAGTATCCCCTGTGGCTCAAATAAAATAGTAAATGCACTCACTTTTTGGCATGTATTTACTATATCAAAAGTGATATAGTAAAAATCAGAAGTGATTCTATTACCTGAGAAAATGAAATATATAATAGAAGATACAACAGAGACAAAAATTATAAAGAATGTCTAAAAAAGATATGTCGGTACCAATAAATGAAAAAGATAGACTCCATTAATGAGGAATAATGAGATTTTTTGGGTCAGTAACATGAATTTTTATATCACAAAACACAAAGGAAAAGCACATAATGGTTTACAAGGCAGTCTCAGAATATTGTTAATTGATGCCAAGAGAGAAGAGACAAAGAGAAAAGGTAGATACATCAAATAATACCCACACCTGTAACATGAGGGCCTGCTTGTTGGGGTTTCTGTCATACCCAGTTCCCACAGCCGATAAGCCGCAAAAAAATTTACAGAGGTCTACATAAGTTATAAACTGATTGGCCCATTAGCTCAGGCTTCTTATTAGCTCTTCTCACTTATATTAACCCATTATTCTTATCTATGTTAGCCACATGGCTCAGTACCTTTTTCAGCAGGGCAGGTCACATCCTGCTTCTGCTGTGTCTGGACAAGACTGCAGATGAATGAGCTTCCTCCTTCCCAAAATTCTCCAGTTCTCATTGAACCACCTCTACCTCCTGTCTGGTTGTCCCACCTATTCTTCCTGCCTGGCTACTGGCCAATCAGCATTTATTTAAAACATAATTGACATAATACAAAGTTGTCCTGCACCACACACCTTTATAAAAGGTGTTTTCTGCTTCAGATGCAAGGACTTTGTAAACAACTAAAAATGAAAACCAAGCTGGGTGGTGGTGGTACATGCCTTTAATCCTAACACTTGGGAGGCAAAGGCAGGCAGATCTCTGTGAGTTCGAGGCCAGCCTAGTCTACAAGAACTAGTTCCTGGACAGACTCCAAAGCTACAGAGAAACCCTGTCCCCCTCAAAAAAGAAAACAATAAGCAACAAAAAATACCCAAAAATAAATAAGCAAACAAACAAAACCAAATCTATGCTGGCTAAGAGAAAGTATTATTTAAAAGGCACTTGAAATGACAGTCTTGTAAGAATTTTTGAGCTTTAACAGATAAGACATATAAATGGGAAAATTAAAAGAAAAAAACTATGAACAATGGTGTGTGTGAAACACATGTATAGATACATGTATACTTCCACAATGTATAACAAGCAGCCTGTTGATGTGAATACCAAATCGAAGGTATATAACATTTAATGATATAGAGAAAAGAGTTTTTGAATAAGCTAATGATTCAACTTGTTGGGGCTGCCAGGCAGGAGAATAAATAAAGGGAGAAATGTAAGCTTGAAAAGAATAGGGGGAGAAATCTAGACTAGAAAAAAAGAGGGAAGAGCAAGAAAAGGAGAAGAGGGTGGCAGGAACCAGCTACCCAGTCACATGGCCAGCCAATGGAGTAAGAAGGAAAAAAAGACACACAGAATAAAAAAAGATAAAAAGCCCAGAGGCGAAATGTAGTTAAAGAGAAATGGGATAATTTTGAGTTTGAAAAGCTGAATAGAAACAAGCCAAGGTATGTTTGAGCATTCATAGGTAACAGTAAGTGTTAGCGTATTCATTTGGGAGCTGGGTAGCAAGTCCCAAAGAGAAAAAAAAATGGCAACTACACATATGGTGGTTTGTGTAGACAAACGTATTTCCAGAATTAAAACAATGAAATGAAAACATAAAGAGGATCTTGAATTTAAGACAGTAACTAGATTTTACTACACAGAATACATAAGCATGCAGGGAAGTAGAAGTTATTGAACTGAGTTGACATAAGTTTAGATAAAGTGACCAAAACAAGAGAAACCAGCCTTGGTATTACATAAATTAAGCTAGTACTCATAGGGTGTCAGTCACTTCAAAATTTGAAATTCATTCCACAATATAGAGATAACATATTATATGTTTACTATGATAAATCTAGATGTGTATATCATAAATGTTTTACATATACAGCATTGATTGGATTGTGGATTTAAATAATAATCAAAATGTTTATTGTTTTCAGAATCATATAAAGGAAAAATGCACTTACTAAAATATCGGACAGGGTTGGCTATATAATTTCTGTTTCAAACTAACATATGAGAAAAAAATAAAGCATTTGAATATTCAAAATAGAAAGTCATTTTTACCAAAGGACACTGTAGGTCAGGGAGATAGCTCAGTGGAGAAAGGACTTGAGAAAGCATGAGGACTGGATTTTGAGTCCTAGTATTCAAGTCACTATCTCACCAGTTCTAAGAAAAACAATCTACCTCTGTGCCTCTGCTGACTTCAATTTGATGCTCACTACTAAAGGGGCCTCTTTCAGGAGTAGCAGCTGCACCTTTGGGCTGCAGTCTTTTGAAGGCCTTCTTATGTCTTCACCTTAAATGTGAAGGCTTGAGACATGGCTGAGGATAAATGTCAGATCTGGGCTGTCCATTCTGAGACATCACTACCTGCCTTCTTCAAGATTTACAGTGTGAGCCTGTAGGGTCACCCAAGTGTCTTTTTCGTGTATCTTCAATCCCCTTTCTCTCATTAAGAGCCTCAAGTGTTGCACAGTTGAACAATTATGAATCAAGTCTCAGCATATGGCTCAGCCATCCTAAGTGAACCGTGACGACTGAAAAACAAATAGGTTATATTCTTCAGAGGAGACAAAATATGTCTCTCTCCCAGAACAAGAAGAGAACTAGAAAGTTGTCTTTGCTTGACTTAAATTTAGGAGGCTTCTGAAGCTTCTTAGCAAGATAAAGTTTTAGCAATGAAATGTACTATTTCCGCTTTCCAAGAGTTCCCAATCTTTGTACCTGATTAAACATCCTGTGGTTAAAATTCCCTATTCCACACACTTGATATATGTTAAAACTCTACCTACAAGCAGAAATTCTTAGACTCCTTAGCCAACAATATCCAATATCAAGAAACTAGATATCAACAAAATAACCCAATTAAATATAGGGTACAGTTCTAAACAGAGAAGTTTTTTTTTTTTTCCAAGAAGAAAAAACTCAAATGGTTGTTAAAAAACAAAGAGGAATGTTTCCTATCGTTAGCCATCAGGAAGATAAAAATCAAAACTACTTTGACATTTCATCTTGAACCTGTCAGAATGACTAACATCAAAACAAACAAACAAACAACCAAAAAATAAGAGGCAATTCATGTTTCTCATGTTGACAAAGATGAAACCTAAAATGAACATTAGTCTATTGCTGGTGGGAGTGCAATTTTATACAGTTACTAGTAGAAATTAGTTCAATGATTCTTCAGTAAGATGGGAATAGGTCTACCTGAAAATCCAGCTATGCCATTCTTGGACATATACCCAAAGCATGCTTCCTCAGTCACCCACAAAGACACTTTCTCAGTTATGTTCATTGCTACTCTTCTCATCAAAGTTAGAAATTATAAATAGCCTAGATGCCTTTAAACACATTAATGGATAAATAAAATGTAGTAATTACATAATGGGGTATGACTCACCTTGTAAAATAGATGACATCATAAAATTTACAGGCAAATGAATGGAATTAGAAAAAAAATCACCCTGATATAAGTATCCCAGAAAGTATAAGTATCCTAGAAAGGTAAACATGAAATATATTTACTCACATGTAGGTATCAACTGTTAAATCATTAATAAACAAGTTACAGGGCATAGAACCACAGAAGTTAGGGAGTAGAAGAAATTCATAGATCTCATTAAGAAAGGGAAATAAAATAGAAAAATATGGATTGATGGTGGTTGCTGAATTAGAAGGATAGAGTAAGATGGGAGAGAATTATGGATTGCAGGGAGCGACAGCTAAAATTAAGGGACACTTAAAGAGTAGTATATAAATCCAATACAGTAGGAAGTTTCTAAAATATATACATATATGAAGGAAATCTAAATGAAATCTCCAAATAATGGAGGAGAGAGAGAGTCCTAACTGGCTATTTCTTGTCTCCAAACAAAGCATCCAGCACTTGAACTGGGTTTTATCTAATTAATTGAATTGCTTGGCAAAGGGACGCCATGGGAATACTCAAACAACCAATGTTGTTTCCATGTCTATACATTTCTCTCCACATACAAAAAAATTAGCAAGGCCTCATTGGTGAAAATAATAACTATACAGTGCATTGACCAAGGAAAACTTGAGCTGGTGTCTCCACAGTGCCTCTAGCCCACATTCTAGTGTCTCTGGTACAGTAAGGTACTCTCTATGAGATTAAAGGAGAATCAGGAACAACAAGCAAGTCACAAAATATTTATTTCATCTAAAATTGTTTACTGCCTGCAACCCATATTAGGACAAAGGTGGCCCAAAACTTGATGGAGTAGCCAATCAATAACCGATTTGACTTACAGTTCTCTCCAATAGATAAAAACTGTATTCAAACACTGCTTTGATGACCAAAACCCAGAGACTAGGTAGATTAGAGACCTAGCTTAAAACGAAAATATACTATTTAATAAATAGGGATAAAATGAGTCCTTATGACATTCTGCGATAGTCATAGATCATATACAATGAGAGACCTTGGAAGACTCTTCCTTAAATGGGATGTCTCCATCAAACTCATTTTGTGGAGGGGAAGAATGCGATCAAAATAAACTTAAATTTTAAAATTGTCTTAAACAATGAAAACATAATTAAAAAGAACTACTGAAAAGAGGCCTGTCTATGAATCTAGATAATAATATAACAGTTGCTTATTACTCTACTTTCAATCCCAAATCCCAAATGATGATCAATAAATTAATTAATCTAAAAAAAGAGTTGTGGTAGCCATGATTTAGTAACAGCTTAGATTTTGAAAGTCACCTAAAACCTTGTGTGTTGAGGACTCAGTCTCCAGGGTAGTGCTTATGAGAAGTGTCCAACGTTTTGGGAAATAGAACCTTGTAGGAATGTCCTTAGGTTATTCAATACTTAGAAGAATACTGTAGTAATTCTCTTTTGATACTTGGCTGTGAGAAAAAAGTCTCATTCTACTACAGGGTCTCTGCTGTTTTTGCTAAGAATGTCTGCTAGGACCCAGAATAATGCATCAATCCATCATGGCCAGCAACCTGCTAATCAGTGAAGCTTTACTGCAAATGTTCTCTTTGTAAGGCAATATACAAAGTATTTCATAATAGTAATGGAGAACTCCCAACACCGTGCCGGACAATTTCCTCTCCGCTGATCTTTGAGATCATGTGGATTACATGAAACTGTATATCTCCTTCATTATTTAGTGCAGGAACGCTGTTTTGCATTAGCTCCACTGGTGTTCCCTAGAAAGGTTATGTGCTATGCCACTTCGGAAACTAATACTCTAAACAAACACACAAACAAAAGACTTTGTATTTGCATCTTACTTTTAGGATAGAATTTTATGTTTGTACTGCAAGGAAAGGAAAATTTACCTCATTAATTCAGAGGGAACTTATCTTCAGATCAGCAAACAGACACACTAGTCTGGTTCTAAGCAAGAATTGCTACATTGGCAACTGTTGCTCAAAAAATACTCTCTGACTGTGACTGAATTGCAATCATGCCAGACAAACATGATCTCAAAAGTTCTGTCATTAATAAAAGAAAGCTTAGAAATAAATATGGACTAATGAATTTGTGAACAGAAAGACAAAACACGTCTCTGTATTTTAGCAGGCTAGTGCTCATCAATGAATATGAAATTTGCCATCAATATGAGCAAAAGTTCATGTGTAATCATTGCAGTCCTCATTTGATTCCAAATATGACAGTTTCTTTTGAGATTATATGTGAAAAATGCATCTGAAATGTACTTAATGTGCTATTCAGAAAATATTGCAGAAGGCAGATTTCTTTTTTTCAAAATTGTTTCCCAACTCAGTTGAAGATTGAGTACATGAAGAGCTAGTGATGATCTCAAATGATGGTAAAGTCTGTCTTGAAAAATCTGCTATGTGGCTCAGACCTGTCTAACTGCTAATTATCTGACAAGTGCTATGTATATACACACTGTCTCTCCAAGTCAAAGCATTCACACATCCGTGTGAATTTATATACACATATCTATATCTCACAATTCTGATCCTTTTTAATGAACTTGCAAGTATAGGCTGACTATGGACATCGCTATTCTTTGATAATTATTACAGTGACATAAGTCTTTCATAGTTTGCAATGGGTGGCTTTTACATGTATGATCTTCTACAAGGTAAATAGAAATATAGTTTAGAACCACACTTCATAAAATCAATAGTATGCATTTTCTTTCATTTTTAAATTTTCGTGCAATCTGTTTCATTTACATACCAATCCCAGTTCCCACTACCTCCCTTTCTCCTACTCTCCCCACATTCCTCTCATTCCACCCCCTATCCACTCCACAGGGAGCATAAGGCTTCCCAAGCAGAGGCAACAAAGTATTGCATATTGCTTTGAGGCAGGATCAAGTTCCTCCTCACTGTATCTAGACTGAGCGAGCTATACCTCCAAAGAGTGGGCTTCAAAAAGCGGGTGCAATTGCTAGGGATAAAACCTGGTCCACTGCTAGTTACCACACAGACTGCCCAAGCCACACTACTGTTACCCACATTCCTAGGGCCTCGATTGGTCCTATGCAAGTTCTCTAGTTGTAATTCCAGAGTCAGTGAACTCCCACAGCTCAAGTCAGGTATTTCTGTAAGCATCATGATCATGGTTTTGACCCCTTTGCATATTATCACTCCTTTCTCTCTTCAGCTGGATTCTGGGAGCTCAGCCTAGTACTTAGCTATGTATGCATCTCTTTCTATCAGTTGCTGGATGAAGGCTTTATGATGACAATTAAAGTAGTCATCAATGTAATTACATGGGAAGGCCAGTTCAGATACCCTCTCCACTATTACTTAGGATCATAGATTGGGTCATCCTGTTACAAAGAGAGCAGAGCTGCTTGTGTTGTCCCGGCCACCCGGCTAGCTTACAACTGAAATAATTACACAGAAACTGTATTAATTAAATCACCATCTGGACCATTATCTCTAGCCTCTCATTGGCTAACTCTCACATCTCGATTTAACCCATTTCTGTTAATCTTTATTCACTACTAGGTCGTGGCTAATCAGAAAATATTCAGTATGTCTGACTCTGGCAGCTCCATGGTGTTTCTCTCACTCAGATTTCTTCCTCCCAGAATTTAGTTCTGTCTGCTCTGCCTACCTAAGTTCTGCTCTATCAAAAAGCCAAGGCAGTTTCTTTATTCAACCACTGAAAGCCACACATAGACAGAAGAACCTCCTACACCATCGTCTTTTTGGTTCCTGGGAATTTCCACAGCATCAAGTTTCTTGCTAACCCAATAATGGCTCCATCAATCAAGACACCCCTTTCTTTGCTCTCCCTCTCTGTCCTTCCTTCATTTCAGCAATCCTATTCCCTCATGTTCTCCTCCCTGCTTCCCCTTCTCTCCTTCCTCCTCTCATTTCACCCTCCCATCTCCCCCAACCCACACAGTCCCAACTTTCACAGATGATCTTGTCTATTTGTCCTTCCCAGAGCAATCCATATATATGTCTCTTTTAGGTTTATCCTTGTTATCCTGAGTTTATGGTCTATAGGCTGGTTATCTTTATATGTACTTTATATGTAATATAAACTTATACTTTAAACTTTATACTTTATATTAAACTCTATACTTTATATGTAATGTAAAATTATGAGTGAGTTCACACCATGTTTTTTTTTTTTCTGGGTCTGGGTTACCTCATTTAGGATGGCTTTTTAAATTTCCATACATTTACATGCAAATTTCAAGATGTCATTTTTTTACTGTTGAGTATTTTATTGTGTAAATGTACCACATTTTCCTTTTTCATTCTTTAGTTTTCATCTAGGTTGTTTCCAAGTACGGTTATTACAAATAATGCTATTATGAACAAAATTGAGCAAAAGCCCTTGTGGTATGAGTGTGCATCCTTTGGGTATATGCCCAAGAGTGGTATTGCTGGGTCTAGAGGTAGATTCATTTTAAATTTTCTGAGAAACAGCAATACTAATTTTCAAAGTTTCTGTACTAATTTGCACTTCCACCAGTAATAGAGGAGTATTCCCTATTTCAATCCTCTCCAGCTTTAGCTATCTTTGGTATTTTTGATATCAGCCATTCTGATTTGTGTAAGATGATTTGCTCAGAGTTGATTTGATTTTGATTTCTTTGATGGCTAAGAATGTAGAGTAGCTCTTTAAGTGCCTTTCGGCCATTTGAGATTCTTCTGTTGAGAATTTAAGTTTAGATCTGCACTTTATTTTTAAATTGAATTATTTGGTATTTTTATGTCTAATGTCTTGAGTTTTTTTAAATATATTTTTGAGATCAATGCTCTAATCTGATGTGGGGATGCTGAAGATCTTTTTCCATTCAGTTGGCTGCCATTTTGGCTTGTTGACTGTGTTCTTTGCTTTACAGAAGCTTCTCAGTTTCAGGAGGTCCCATTTATTTATTGTTGCTTTCAGTGTCTGTGCTAATGGTGAACTAATGGAATTGAATCAAAGTCACTGATATTAATACATACACTTATTAACACCTGATTTTTGACAAAAAAGCTAAAATTGTATAATGGAAAAAAGAAAGCATCTTCCACAAATGATCTTGGTTCAAATGAATGTCAACATATAGAAGAATACAAATAGATCCATATCTATCCCCATGCACAAAAATCAACTCCAAATGGATCAAAGACCTCAACATAAATCTAGCCACAATGAACCTCATAAAAGAGAAAGTGGGAAGTAGCATTGAACACATGGTCACAGGAGATCACTTCGTAAATATAATACCAGTAGTACAGAAACTGCTATCAATAATAAATAAAGTGACCTCCTGAAACTGAGAAGTTTATGTAAGGCATTTTCAAAGTATATTTTCTCCTAGAATATCTTAAGCTTTATCTCTTATATAAACAATGCATTTATTCAGGTTTTTTTAAAATATGAAGTTCTGTGCATTCATTATCATGGTGGACAGAGAGGGAAAATTTTTATTACAATGATTACCTAAACTGTAAATTATTTTACAAATGTTCTTTTTATGTTTATAGTATTTTTACTTTATCAAGAGAGAATATACCCCTAAAATCCAATTTAATGCCTGAAATAATGGAATATATAGTTATGTGTGCATGTATTTTATAATATATATCAAGGGGTTTCATATTTATGAGTTTCTAAGTTGCTGGCTGTGAACCACAATACAAACCTTCAACATGAATATTCTTCTAACTGACTATTAAGTTTGGATTACTTCTTAGGAACTAGATTAAAGTAAAACGAATTAATACAGAAATATTCTATGAAGAAAGAAAACAAAAATAAACTTGACATTAGTATGAATATATAAGACAGCAACCACGTAAAATGAGCCCTAGATATGATACTTCAAGTTTATGGGTTCCTATGTCATTTCTATATGTTTATGGTTACTTTTGATGGTTAATTGACTAATTTATCATTCATGTATCATACTACATGCATGTAGTTTACAAAATACTTTTTGTTTAAAGGCTTTAACTTCAGTTAGGCAAAACAGATGAAAATTTCTGTTCCTAAAGGCAGGAAATATTTTCAAATTGCAAAATGTTAAACCCAAGAGAACTCTGGCTAAGTAATAAAATAATGTGAACTTTGTAGAATTAGTTTTAAAATCTACATGAAACATGCAATGCTGAATTTCATTAATCCTATCATCTTGGA